>NC_081410.1:622764677-623027177 GCF_030272615.1 Cryptomeria japonica
TCAATTCTAAGTCGATCTTGATCATTCGAGTGATGCACCTTATAAGGTTATCAAAGTTCCACCAACCTATCCGATTTCCAATAAGGATCAATCCCTACCACAAGAACATTTGGCATTGCAAATTAGAATACCCATGTGCCTAATCTGATTTTTATGTTTCTCAATGCACAACTCATGGCTGTACTCTTCATGGTTGGTTCCAATCATCCTATCAGTGATTTTATTTTCCTTAATTTACATCAAAGTAGCTCCTACATGACGAAACAATAGAATTTTTTATAATTTCACCCTAGTTGTTTCTCCTACCAAGTTTTATATTCAACCTTTTCAAGAAGTGTAAACTAATCGTGGTCAAGCTTATGGCGCTCTCATTAACTAGGAGCCTAGTCTTGATGATCAAGATAACTCATATGTAGAAACCAAATAACCTTGACCCACCTTTTACTACTAGTGTTTTAGCTCTTTTTGGTTGGCAGCTTTGCTTCATTATGGATATGATGTTTAAGACAATGTCTTGCTTAAAATTTGGAGTGTGATTATCTTAGCCCATATTTTTGTTAGTATTTCTCTAAATTATAATTGATATAATACCATTTTTATCAAAAATAAATCTTTCAAATTATTTTTTCCCAAATTATATGGGACTTTTCAATTTTATTAAAGAAAAATAGATAAGTAAAAACATACATAAATATTTTAATATAGAACCTATATGAAGGTACTCCAGAATGCAAAATGAAATATAAATATAAAAATAAAATTTATAAGTACTATCAAATAATGTTTACTTAAGTGGCGTATTCCCTATCTAACATTCTATACCTACATTTGACCATATTTATTAATTAATTGAAATTCACAATATAACATGGATCAATGAGTTTGACTCAAAAATTACATAGTTGAATCATGATAAAAATATCATAATATAACATTGAAGTCTAACAATATCATAACATAATTTCAAATTTCAGTTAATTAATAAATACAATCAAATTTACATACAAATGTGAAATAGACATCACCCTCAAATGATTTACCTAATTAATTCTCACACTAGTTGTGATAGCACCTATTGGTTTAATGTCCTATATTTTGACAGTATTGCACCAATAATTGTGGCTTTAAAGTTGTGAGTGTTAATGATGACTACCCACAATTGAACTAAATGTATTCCTTAGATTTAAAAAGCAACAAATCATATGATGTCACATAAGTACACCAATAGAACATGACTTAGTGCACAAGTTTCAGTCTCACCTTTTTTTTAAAACCTTTCTGGACACCTTGGCAAAAAACATGCCAATGTGACATCATATTTGATGATGCAGCCGTGAAACCTTAGTTATAAGCAGGGGACTTGCCAAGTAAACTGCTGTAAAAAATCAGGAATGATTTGAAATTTTCACGTAAGATTTTAAGGTGCTCAACTACTGAAAAACGAAAAATTCTTTGAACTTCTTCTAACTTAGAAAAACCACCACCACCCCTAGATTGTGGTATGGTGTGGTCCCACAGAGGCAACAATGTAAAAGGATAGTGTTGGAGATGAATCTACATGTTAGCTACTGGTCTAAGAGATGCATGGGAAGGAATGTCAGCTGTGAGAAACAAAAACTCCTTTGGAGGAATCAAAGCAGACAGCTCAGATGTATTAACTGAATAATGATAATGGTACTCTGTTTGTTCTCAAATCTTTCAGACATAGTGCGTTAATAATGGCAACAATTAAGAGCTATTCTGATTTTCCACAAAAAAAGAGAAAAATATGTTGAGATCTGAGTCTAGTGAAACAGTACCCATGTTAAGTCTGAGTGGATTGAATGAATTTGACAGTCATGTCCAATACAACAAATGCCTTACAATCTGGGGCATCCTTACAAATTATCTCAATAAATTCTATAATGCAGAAAGGAATGGAGACTAGCTATATTGTCTTCAATTTAGTACCGTCTGAAATGTTCAGGTTGCTATCCACAGGGTTTTTGGTAGAATTGATGAATACAGGCAATCGGCCAAAACAATACCAGCAGAAGTTGTTGTATGGGTTCTAAATAATAGCACTTTTGTATATGTTGTAAAACAAAATTTAGTATCATGATAGATTTTCACATGATTTTTACTGGTTCAATCTTTATAATCTTTCTCCACAATATTGTAAAAATACAAAAAAAAATTCAACAAAAAAATATTATATTTTATAGATTTAACTGTGTTATTTTGTATGAAAAATAATTAAAAATAAAAAAAATTATTTTATCTCTGCCTCCTCTTTATGCTATTAAATTTGAACTTAAAATGGTTTACATTAGTGAAAAATTAAAGAAATGTGAGAAGAAAAGTGTTGATAGGACTACTCAAAACCTTTAAGAGATGTTTGATGAATTGAATTATATCTAGAGAATATCTATTTCAACATGTGATTCCTCTACCTATCGAAAAAATGTCTGGCGCTCCTGCTCCCGCTCTTGCTGCGATTTCAAATATCTGTTGCAACGGCTCTCCTCTTCCAGCTGCTTCTGATGTGTTCGATGTTGATGCTTTCCCGCCCCTTCTGCCTCGTGCTAGAGCCATTGGTGCCCTCGCTGGTTGTGCTCCCCACGTGGTACCTCCTCCTGGGTCGTGTGATGCTCCCCTTGTTGGGGTTTTGCCTTATGTGGTGGGTGTTGCCTGTGTGGAGGGTTCGTGCCCTCCCCCACCTGTGGCTTCCCGTTCTAGGGCTATTGTTGGTGCTCCTGGTGATGCTCCTAAACCGACTGTTGCTGATGTTGTTGGCACTATGGACCGGCCCAAACCTTCTTCTACACTCAAATGTAGCTTTGCTCGTGTGGCCAGACCTGCTGCCCAGCCCTCCAAGGGGGTTTGTCATCTTCCCTGTGCCAAAACTTCCCCTGTGGTGGTTTGTGGACAGGATGTGGTGGACAACATTGGGTTCTACCAATGTTGTGCTCTTGTGTGCAGATTCTCTGGGCTCTGGCCTTCACTACCGGATCTCCATCGCTAGGTGAGTGACTCCTGGAGGCATTTGGTGGCTCACAATATTGAGCTATTTCCTTGTACTAAAGGCTTTTTCATTGCTTCATTTACTTCTCCTCCTGATCGTGATTTGGTTTTGGACAAGTTGTGGGCTTGGGGAGTGTATTCCCTCTCTGTTAAGCCCTGGCCATCCTCTTTTAAGCCTCTCACTGAACCACTTAATGTGTGTCCAGTTTGTGTTTGCCTCCCAAATCTCCCTCTTCATTTTTGGGAGCACTCTTGCTATGAGGCTATCGGTAACTCTTTTGGCCGATTCTTGAAGGTTGATGATGCTACGTCCTCAATGGACCACACTACATCCTTGTGGACATTGACATCTCCTTGCCTCTCCCAGGGGATGTTGTTCTCATGGTGGGGGATAGGCCCTGGACACAACTGTTGGATTTTGAGGGTCTACCCTTTCGTTGTTGGAAATGCTTCTCTACAGGTCATCTTGCTTCGGACTACTCTATTTCGCACCACAAAGGTCCTACTACTTGGTGGAAGGGCGCTACTGCTGATCACCTGACCATCCAGGTTGTTTCGGATGGCTCCTCTTGGGAGGATGAGGTGCCTCTTACTGTTTTTGATGGTGTTGTCGATTTTTTGGCCCCTCTGGTGGACTCCTCTTCTGCCCCTGTGGTTTCAACTCCTCTCACTCCAGCTTCGCTGCCCCGTTCCTCTCCTACTGATGTTGCTTATTCTGCTATCGCTGCCCCTCTGCAGCAGCCTTTTGCTGCTCTACAGCAGCACTTTGTTGGCACTTCTATTTGTAACCTTACGGGGTCCTCCTCGTTGGACCTATCTCTTGCTGGTCCTAAAAATTGTATCGCTTGGACTGTGGTTTGTCGTAGGCGGGAGGGGAAGTCCTCCCCGCTCCCCCAAACCCTTCTCTTCTTTGAGTGGGTTTGGGTTGTTTTTCTTTCTTTGTTCCTTTCTAAGGGTCTGCACCCTTGTTTTTATTGTTGTTTTGATAGTCTCTGGCTATGTTAAGGGTCAGCGCCCTGGTTCTCACTGCTTTTTTAATCAAAAACATGTGATTCCTCTTGAGTTTAGTGCAAAACCTTTCCACCAAAAGAAAAGAACAATTAGTCCCACTCTTGCCGCTAAGAAGCAAAAAGAATTAATGAAGCTTAAGGAGGGGATATCATCAAACCAATCTCACATGTAAATTGGGTATCCAATCTTGTTCCAGTTGGGAAGAAGAATGGGTAGATAAGATTATGTGTGGACTTTAGAAATCTTAATGTCAAATTCATCAAGGATAATTACCATCTCCCTAGCATGGATCACCCACTACAAAGAATAACTACATTTGTAATAATATCCATGATGGATGGATTCTTGGGGTATAACCAAGTGGTGGTCAAAGGAATTCAAATAACACAAGATAGAATTCACAATTCCTTTGTGCATTGTATATGTAATAATGTCGTCCAGGCTTAAGAATGTAGGGTCAACCTTATAGAGAGCAGTGGATATTGCATTTGTAAGCATCGTCAATGAAATCATGGTGGCCTATCAAGATGATCTTACAACCTACTTTAAAGATATAAAATATCATACGAAAAGCTTAGAGTAGATATTCAAACAATGCCTTAAATAAAGGATTTCTTTAAATCCAGAAAATGTATATTTGGTATAGAAGAAGATAAGCTATATGGACACATTGTATCCAAGGATGGAGTAAGAATTGATTCATAAAGAGTTAAATAAGTTAACCTTATTGTTATGCCTACCATAGTCAAGGGAGTGTGATTCTATTTTTGAGAAGATGAACTTATTAAAGAGATTTATACCAAACTTTATTGAAAAGACTAAAATGATCTTCAAGATGTTGAAGAAGTATAAATCAATCATATTAAGTGATGCGCCAACTAAATCATTCATGAGGAACAAGGAAGATATCAAAGAAACATTTATCTTAGTAAGATTGGATTATTCCGGACCTTATCATATATAGTGATGCACCTACTAAATCATTCACGAGGAACAAGGAAGATATCAAAGAAACATTGATCTTAGAGTAAGATTGAATTATTACAGACCCTTCCATTTTGTGTCATTTTCCTCCTCCCATACTATTACTATTGTGTTACTCTAAAAAACTAATTTTGAATTATTCCAAACCCTTCCATTTTTTCTCATGTGTCTCTAGCCATATTTTTTTTGTTGTGTTACTCTGAAAAAATAAGGATACGTCTTTTTAGGTTTGAATTATTCAGAAACTCTCTAGTTTTTCTCATTTACCTCTTACCACACTATTGATTTTTTTAGTAATTTTTTGCAAGTACAAAAATTGAAGTATCTAATAATGGAAAAATATGATTATACCTTGCTCAAAGGGGTTGAGGATTATAGTATGTGCCTAATAAGAGAAAAGGCAATCACATGTGTTATACAAAACAATAACAGATATTGTGACTCGAAAAAAAGCCATAGGAAAAAGATATATATGGATCAATTAGATCCAAGAATATGGAATTGAGATTTAGACAATGAGTTCAATCAAGGACCAAGACTTGACTAAATCCATACTAGATGCAACTAAAGTCTAAGAAATCAGTATAGACTATGTACACTTGTGTTTGCCATTAAAGGATAATATTTGGCATAATGGTATCATCTTCTTCCTATAAATATGAAATTTCCCTCTAGGATGGTAAAGCACCAACAAAGAATTCTTAAAATTGTACTCCCAAAAATATGTGTTAATACATAATAGCTTATTATGTGGAGAGATCCAAATGGACTACTACTCAATTACTTCAACCAAAAAAATAAAGCAAGGTGATATATGAATGTCATCAAGGAATTTATGGAGGGCATTCCATGCTCTGATCATTATTCACAAGATTTCCAAAGTATTTTCTAGTGGCCTACCCTATTGAAGGGTGTAGTTGGAATTGTGAGAAGGTGTGATGCCTATAGAGGATTATAAGTTAAAAAAATTATGTTTTGTTCATCTTACATATGTAATGGTAGAAGTCCCCTAATAGAATTGAGGAATTAACTTCATGGAGGAAATTCAAATAACTCTACTAATGGATACAAACGGATTCTTGTGGCTATCAATTGTTTTGCCAAATAAGTTGAGTTAATTTTAACCCATAATACTATATCAAAGGTGGTGATTAGTTTTGTTGGACAATGTCCAAGCCAAATTGGTTGTGCCTACAATAATCATTGTAGATAATCTCAATTGTTTCTTATCACATGATATTTCAAGTTTATGCATTGAATATGGCATTGATCTAATTCATTCTTGTCATATCATCTTCAAGGGAACACATAGGTTGAGTCCAACAACAAAATCCTAATGAAGATCATCAAAAGGACATTGGACATGGACAAGAAAAGGTGGGACGAAAAGATAAAATACGCATTATGGGTTGATGGAGTGACTTATAAGGCTACTATTGGTATGAGAGCCCATTCAAGCTTGTTTATGGTATGGATTCCAAGATGCCAATTACTTTAGAGTTGTCTTTGTATTAGCTATTATAGGATGTTGATGGAAAAAACACGTTGTAATCTCTTATAGAATAAAATAATTGGGTATGAGAGCCCATTCAAGCTTGTTTATGGTATGGATTCCAAGATGCCAATTACTTTAGAGTTGTCTTTGTATTAGCTATTATAGGATGTTGATGGAAAAAACACATTGTAATCTCTTATAGAATAAAATAATTGATAATTTTTTGTCAAGGTGGGAGAACTGTGTATTAAAAGACCTCGTTATATAAGTAAAAAAACTTCAATTTGACAAGAACGAACTTTAAAGAGACTTCTAGCATGAAGATTTACTCCTCATGTGCAATGCTATATTTGAGGACAAACGTAATTATTGTAATTTCGATCCCTTATAGATTGGGCGATATGAGGTTACTGAGAAGTATGGTTATAATGTGTACCACCTCAAAGATTTGCCAAAGAATTTGATAGAGCTACTCATCGATAGTCAATATTTTAAGCATTACTTCATGTATGTAATCTCAATCCTACTATCTATATATTATTTTACGCTTCATTTTTCATTATTTCATGTCTTGTAAATACTATGTATTTCGATCCATGTTTGATCACGACAAAATGTGTGATCTTATTCTCCTTTTTAGTCCTCTGTTTTGATCTACTCATAGAAATAGTTGAATTCTCATTATGCCTATAAAAGGAACACATCCCTAACTAAAGCCACTTACTAGTGCCCAAAGGTATGCCAAATTCACCTTGGCCCCTAGTCTCCCAAGCCTGCATTGGATCTCAAGCCATCACATAGACCTTTAGATATGCATGTGGCAAGGAATGTCAGCTGTGAAAGACAAAAACTCATTTGGAGGAATCAAAGCATACAGCTCAGATGTATTAATTGAATGATGATCATGGTACTCCTTTTCTTCTCAAATCTTGGTACGTTAGTAATGGAAACAATTAAGAGCTATTCTGATTTTCCACAAATCAAGAGAAAAACATGTACATGTTGAGATCTGAGTCTGGTAATGTTCAGAGCAGTGAGACAGTTAAGCCTGAGTGGATTGAATGATTTTGGCAGTCATGTCCAATACAACAAATGCCTTACAATCTGGGGCATCTTTACAAATTATCTCAATGAATTCTATAATGCAGAAAGGAATGGAGACTGGCTATATTGTCTTCAATTTAGTACCGTTGGAAATAAAGAGCATACAGTTCACAGAAAAACAGCACAAGCAAAACAAAGACTGATTACACAGTATTATCTTTCTTAAAAACAAGATGTGAGAAAATACAATTACAAAGGTAAAATTTGAAACATAATATTTTAAAATATATCCCATTATCTTATTACTATTTATTTATAAAAAATAATTTATAATTTATACTTAATATTGACTATTTTTATGGTTGTATTGACTATTCAAATCGTCAATCTCAAGAAATAAAGGATTATAATTATGTGTTTTTAAAAATATATCTTTAAAAGAGATCTTTTATTGTTCTAGATAATTAGAGAATGAGTACTACGGGTTTAAAAGGTGTATGTAAAATAGATGTTTAACAATAGTAAAATTTTGATATAAAATTATAGAAATGTAATTAGATTTGTTCAATTTATTTAATGTGCTTATATAAATCCAAATATGGGACATTAAGGTGGCTATGGAAGTTATTTCAACCCTACTCAACCATTTGAACAATGCATAAGCTCCTCCTTCGTTACCAATTTGTTTCAACTCCCCTCACCTAAATCATATAAATCATATAGTTAGGAAAGATAGGTATATATACATCATGTCCCAAAGCATAAAATGACATATATGTATACAATAGAGTAGTATAAAGATAGTTTAGAGCTAATCAATGAGTTAGTGAATGAGGAAGATAAGAGATATTTGGATATCTAACAAATTATGCAATCTATTTTGTGATATCATATACGATGTGTGTTATATTATATGTGTATCTATTGTACATGAATAGATAAAGTAGAGAATTAATAAAAATATTTGATAATATTTGGCCTATACTTTATTGCTAACATTTTTTGGTGCTCCACAAGTTCTAGTCACTTGATGTTTAGAGGGAAGCCACAAATAATATAGCTCTTGGTCTTTTGAAGGTTAGGTGCCTAGGTAAATTCTTAAGAAAGTGGGATCATAAAAAGGTGTATCCATTGAGACAAAACAAGTGTGATGCCTAGAGATAAGGTAAGATGTAAGCTTGTAATAAGCATAATAAAGTAGGATCATTATAAATGAGATATAAAGATGAAAATAGAAGAAAAGAGAAAGAGAGGAAGATCTCTCTCTCTCTCTCTCTCTCTCTCTCTCTCTCTCTATATATATATATATATATATATATATATATATATATATATATATATATATATATATATATATATATATCTGTGTGTGTGTATATGTATATATGTATATATGTATATAGATATATATATGTATATATACATATACATATGTATATATGTATATATGTATACATACATATATATGTATATATACATATATATCTATATGTATATATCTATATGTATATATATCTATATATATATTATATATATGTGTGTGTGTGTGTGTGTGTGTGTATGTATGTATGTATGTATGTATATATATATCTATGTATGTATGTATGTATATATAGATATGCATATCTATGTATGTATGTATATGTGTGTGTGTGTGTGTGTGTGTGTGTGTGTGTGTGTGTGTGTGTGTGTGTGGTATGAATGTATATATATGTGTATGTATGTATGCATATATATATGTATATATATACATGTATATGTATATACATATACATGTATATGTATATACATATACATGTATATGTCTATACATATACATATATATATATATATATACATGTCTATATATACATGTATATGTATATACATATACATCTACATGTATATGTATATACATATACATATACATCTACATGTATATGTATATATATACATATATATATATATGTATATATATACATATACATGTAGATGTATATGTATATACATATACATATACATGTATATTTATATACATATACATATGTATATATACACATGTACATGTAGATGTATATGTATATATACATGTACATATACATATACATGTATATATACATATACATATACATATATATATGAATGTAAATATATGTGTATGTATGTATGCATATATATATATATATATATATATATATATATATATATATATATATATATATATATATATATATATATATATATATATATATCTGTGTGTGTGTGTGTACATACATATATACATAGATGCATATATATGTATATGTATATGTATAGAGAGAAAGAGAGGGGGGGGAGGGGTTTGGTGGCACAAAGAGATAGAGGATGAGATAGAATTAGTGGCACTAAGTGAATGTGAAAGATTAAAGAGAAACAGAGGAACCTCCAAGACAATTAAATTAAGAAATAGAAGAGGATGTCTAAGTGGATATGGTGAATGGGAAAGGCAATAGAGGAGATAGCCAATTACTAATCCTAAAAGCTTAATTTTGACCAATAAAGGATTTATGTTTCATGACATAATATATAGCAAAGAAAATGCTAGAAGATAGACAGAGAGATAAAAGTACAAAAGAGGAGGACAATTGGTAGAGTATAATATAAAAGATAAAAGTATAGAGAAATATTAGAATTGGAAGAAACTTAAGAGGAATTTATAGAGAAATTGAAGTTAATATTAATATAAAATTAAGGCAAACTAAAAATACCTAAGTGGTGTAACCCCTAAACCCAAAAGAAAACATAGGAAATGAACCCCTTGGACCAAACATCATTCCTAGTGCACTTGATAAGTATATAAAGATAGGATAAGAAGCATATAAAAATATACATTTGTATATAACTTTCAATAATATGAGGGGGGAGAGAGAAAAAGAAAAGTTTGGAAAAAAAAATAACAGCAACTTAGGACAAGAATATTTTGGTATAGAGCCTAAAAGAGGTAAAGGAGGTAGTCAAAGGATGAAATAAAGAAACCCATGTCAATGTCAACATAGGTCTCAAACAATAGTAATACAAATAATAACATAAACCACAAGCCTAATACTCCTCTACATATGGAGTATAATAAGATGAAGCTTCTATGTAGTAAAGATGCCAAAGATGGACATGCTCGTCTATGTATATTAAAATTTATGTTTCATATTTAATTTTTTGCATTTCTTAACTACTTTATTGCATTAGTGTGCACCTATTATTTACTTATTGTCTTTATTGCATTAGTGTGCACCTAGAATGCCCTTACTTAGGTAGGTAATATATCCCAAGTACACATTAGTGGGAATTTACTTAGAGAGGTGAAATGCATTAATAAATATGGTTGCACTTGCCTTGTTTATTCCACACATGGTTGTACATTAATGTCACTTGGTGGTATATCTAATAAACCCTCTCATATAAAAATATCTGGGTACTTGATCCTTCCTCTTGTATAGTGGTTCACATTGAAGATACTAAATGCAATGCTTATATTACACTCCAATTTGGAATAAATGTCATACAAAATTTCGCAATGTTCAATTGTCTTATGTGTTTTCTATTATGGTAGCTCTTATTGGGTCAATATTGTAGCTTTTCATACCCCATAGATAGATATTACATTGTATCAAATTTTTGGGTGATACAAGGAATTTTCATTTCTATTGAATGACAAGGGTTATTATTCATGACTTTTTCTTGCAACCTTTCTTTTGATGATTAGTGAAGAAATAAAATATCACCATTGCTTTCAATGTGGAAGATGAAGATTAGTTAAGCATCATAGGATCACATACAAAAACAAAGACAACTTTCCATAAGAGAGTATGTAAGAAATGAGTTTTCAAGTAATATAAAAACATATGAGATATGATCAAATGATGATAGATGGTCTATGTTACAAAGTGTGTAATTGTCTTGCTTATAAAGGCAACATGAAAGGATAAGATTAGACAAGATCATGACATGTGTCTTAATCATATACAATAAGAGAATTAATTGAAACAAATATTTAATGACCTAGGACGCAAGAAGTAAATGATATAAGATCTCATTGACAACTAAGACTCCTAAAAAGACACCTAGGACCTAAGTTATTTTAACATGTGAATAGGACCCAAATAAGGAATTAGTTAGGTACAAAACCATATCACAAATACCCCTCTTTAGTGTAACTTGGGGAGGAAAAAGCCAATAAAAATGATGCAAGGACGCAAAGATGGATCCTAGCTACAAGGCCATTTTAGGTACCCATGTACAAAATATCTCTGACAATGGGGTAAAGGAGAAGAACCACATAGAAAAAACTCCCTCTCCAAAAGATAGAATGCAAATAAAAATCATGTATAGGTGATGAAATGAGTGATGCATAGAGGACTCATCAATATCCCTTAATAGTTGAATGCATAAAAAAGATGCACTCAATATCCCCCATAAGAGGGAAAGAGAGAGACTATGTAGTCACCCCACCCAGCCACCCACAATGTATATTCTCCTACAAAAGTGGTAAGTCTCTAGAGAAAAAACATGGTCCAATATCTATGGGCCTTGAACCCCTCATTACCTTTTTATAATATTTTTTTATCTTCATCAATAAAACCCACTAGCCTTGAGGCTAAAATTGTATTCTATGATTTTAGAGCAATAATTTTGGGAAGTAATAGAAGTGGCAAGCAAGTGGTGGTAGGTGGTGATGAAGTGCAATAAAATGAAGTAATGATGGTAGCCAAAGCATGGGTGGTGGTTTTGTAACTAGAGTGGAGGTGATGATTTGATGACATATTATACCAATTACAATGGGGTCATAACAGGATAGGATTAAGGCCTTGTGATTGGGCATGACTAGGGGTTGGGGCCCTTCTGAATAATGATTATTAATAATCCCATAGTCACTAATATGATTTGGATGTTGGCCCCTCAAACTCTACCTATAGACAAATACCAACCATCTAATCAAAATGCTTATTATTTTTACATTTGTACCATTCAATATGTAAGAATGTGTAAGAGACCATTCCCTTATGATTGCACTATAGACTTGTGACACTGTATGATGACACATACTATATGGATTCTATACAACTATATGGTTATTGGTTGCAAAATATTCTTCCACCCCTCATAAGTGGCATTAAAAAATTATCTAAAAATATGAATTTCCATGGATTTTGGGGCTTTTGTAGTCAATGGTGAGGTATATTTTTCCTAAAGGTTGTCTACTAAAATTCGCCTCCAAAAATCTCATAAAAAGAGAACCTACAAAAACTCATTTCCCAAATCCATGCACGAACTCTATATTTATAGCATCCTATATTTGCAACACATCCAAAACCTTAAAAAAAATCTCTCATTTTTTTTCTTACAATGCCATGGATTCAAATGTGCATAAGATTCTACACAGAATAAGGATGAATAACTAGGGAGATGCCTCCTCCTACAACCTAACAACTAGGCTCTAATGCCAAATGAAATTAAATTGTATAGCAATAATATATCATTTCTACATAGCCCTCATGAGAGAAAAATAGACAAAATAAGTATTCATAATTCAAATTCAAAACAATAATAAATGTACCACAATATAACATCAAATGTACCATGAATGACCCTCTCAAATCATAAAAATGACCTCCAATAACACTCACACTTAATGTATTATCTTAAGGATAATATTATAACACACTTTCAAAGTCTCCATCCTAGGCCTCTAAAGAGTAAAGCATCCTAGTTGCATTCTTCTTTGTGAACAAGCAATTAAGAACCATGTAGTCGCAGATCCCAATACATGATTCCACATATGCAACCTAGAAGAGATACTCGATCAACCTTATCTAGCAAGCCAACCTGAACAACTATTCATGTGCTTGCTTTTTAAGAAATAAGCTTGTACAAAAATACTAAGTGGTATTATATAAACTATGTGCTCAAAACTAAGAACTCGCTAAACTATAACCCCAAATTAAATATTTGATACTATTTTTTTCAATATTTTTTTTTAATGTGACAACCACATTAAATATTTATCCCAATGCCACATACACAATGCAAGTGTCCCCTAGATGTCTAACCAATATAATTAAATATTGGTTAGACATTGGGATACATCATAATTAAATATTTATTTTGATATGATCGGATACTCAATCAACCTTATCTAGCAAGCCAACCTGAACAACTATTCATGTGCTTGCTTTTTTAGAAATAAGCTTGTACAAAAATACTAAGTGGTATTATATAAACTATGTGCTCAAAACTAAGAACTCGCTAAACTATAACCCTAAATTAAATATTTGATACTATTTTTTCAATATTTTTTTTTAATGTGACAACCACATTAAATATTTATCCCAATGTCACATACACAATGCAAGTGTCCCCTAGATGTCTAACCAATATGGTATCCACATCTTTAAGATACATCATAATTAAATATTTATTTTGATATGATTGGCATTATTATTATGTAAGATGCACAACACACCTTTCCCAACATATTTTATGTTATAATCTTCAATATATGAATTAAATAGGTTTTATATTATATTATACTTGTTGGTTATATTTCAAATCTAAAAGTTTTTACAATATATCTAGTTTAGAACATTATAAGAGATTCCTTTCAGTATTTGGAAAAAAATAAAGTTAGCTTTATTTTTTAGGATTTGATGTTACTCTTTATTTTTCATTGTATTCAAAAGCCATGATTTATTCCAATATGTATTTAGGTGCAAGCCAACAAAGTTCCCTTGGAAGTAGCTCATTTACAAACCCTTATTGAATTTTCGGCTAATGATCCCTATATCATTGCTCATGTGTGAACTTCTCCCTCTAGCAAGGATCCTTCCGCTCGATGAGGGTTTAAATATGGTCATAGCAATAGAACAAAAGGTTACTCTAATGGTTCGCATGGCTCTCCTCAACACAAAGAATGTGATTAGTCCTAATAAACACATGGCTAGTTTATTACTTCCCAATCTTGTGGCATGAGTGTTTATGGGTGGCTTGAGAGAGGCAAATTTCTACATTTGAATTTTGTCATTTCTCCTATTCAAAATGATTGTACAAAATAGACAAAGAAAAAAATATCAAGGTACCATCCCAAGATTGAAGACTATTCTAGATGGTCTAGACCTTCTACTTGGTTGGGGAAATCCTTCTAATAAAGACTTGCATCATCTTCTTAATAGAATAATGTGTGTTGCTTAGTAATTTGACTGCTCTTTTCTTAATATTTTATATAAAACTTCTCTTTGCATAAAGTGTTTAAGTTGTGATACCATTACATTCACTTTTTTAATACTATTTTTACAAATGAATATATATACATATATATGAATACTTATTCTTAAAATAAAATATAGATTATGAAAAAATATTAACAATTTATCATATATATTATTTTTTTTGTATAATGTTTTCTTGTTAACAATCAAATTATATAGCAATCAGAGCACGTTACTTACCATCGTGCATATCTTATATGTATAATATTTTTTCACATGATTAAAATGTATAAATAAAATAAATTATGATCGTAAAAATCTTTCCACAATCATAATTGATTTATTTTATGTGTGAAAATTTCAATCGTCTTTACCCTTTATTTACATACTCTCTTTAGGAAAAAAAAAAAGTTTCTATAATTTATAAATTAAAAATATATAAAAATCGTATATATTTTTATGAAAAATTTATTAAAACAATATTTTTTAAAATTCAAAAATATGTATAATAATAAAATTAGCATTACACTTCCATTATAATCAATGATAAATTTTAAGTTAAGATTTCGAAACATAATTTAAATCAATTCTAGGAAAATATAATATTTTTAAATGTATTAAAAAGATTCTTATCTTATTTTATTTATAATGCATTCTTTCCTATAAATAATCTTTTTTATTAAATTGAAAAAAAATATTATATAATTTGAAAAAACAAAAATCTATCAATAGTTTCTTGGTTTGGTGAAGTTGAATGGTTCTTAATGAGTCCAAAGGGTGATCAAATCTTGGTGAATACAAGGGTCCAAAATCACAAGGGATGAGATCAGGATTGTGCCGTGGGCGAATTTGATGGAATGGATACCCTTAATCCTTGACTCTTTTTTTTTAATTTCTAGATGTATCCCCGCAACCCAGCCCAATGCCCAACCCGCATTACCTTGGTCTTACTTGCTGCCAAGTTGGGGCCAGGAAGGGGTGAGCTGAAGCGAAACTAGTCCTGTAGGGATGCACGTAGCTACCCGCAAGCCACATGCATCGAGTGAACCTGAGACCAATGGGAAGCAAACTTGCATCACAAGCCAACTCCGCTACTTGTGCGAGTTAAACTACATGCGAGCCTAAGTTCACCTCAATCCTTGACTCCTAATCAAAGAGATTTCGACCTTTGTGAATAAAGACCCCTCCATTAAAAAATTGCCCCCTTTTTCCAAACATCTCCAATATTTCAAGATTTTTAAAACCACCCCAAGATTTCAATGCTTTTTCAAACTATTAATATTAGTGGAGAATCATCAAAAGAAAAACTGAAGATATACATTGTACTAAATTCCCTATTAGATGTGGACCAAGTTAAAATTTACCCAAAAACGGCTGATAGAACGTCAAATTATCCGCAAATTGATTCTTCTATTTTGGTCGACTACTTTATCTGATGGAAGTTTAGTAAAATCTATCTATATTTTTAGCGGCAGGACTGTACAGAAATCAGTTTTAGAAGGCCTTTTTCTCACTGTAAAAGTAAATATTGCAAAAATATTCAACTATTATCTAAAATAAGAAGGTACTCTGGTTTTTACCAGATTCCTTTGATTACATCATAAAAATGGAAAATGTACGCTGTCGGGAAAAACCTTAAAAGGGGAAAATTTGCTGAGTAACATGCAGTGAAAATAAGCTGTTCAAATATGGACAGCAGACAATTCCTGTTTTCCATTCTCTTTTACCTTGTTTACTTTTCGGTGGGCCTTGCTTGACAGGCAGGTTCGACCGTCAAATTTAATCTCCAAGTAGACCTATCATTTTTATTTTTTGGAAAAATAAATATTTACCTTGGAGAAACAAAAAAAAATTGAAGTACTGCCCAAAAGAGCTGTTTGATTGTGTCAAAAGTGATTACAAAAGGAGCACATCATGTACATTGACAATTCTACATGGTGTTTAGTCTAATGGTCGTAATGACAAGGTAATATGAGAGCTTATAGCTCGGCTTGGCTACTAGGGGAGAGGACCTAGTAGTTGTGCACCCTAACTTTGCACTTCAGTTTAGTTCTCTCTCTAATTTCAATTGAAAAGACATTTTTAAATTTGTGAGTGCAAATTAATTAGGCAGCATAGGCAAATACAAAAAGTGTTGACAAGCAACTTGAAAGTGGGTACTATTTTTTTTTATGTACGATCCATTGAAAATGTAAGATTGCATTAAAATTATTAAGTTTCATTTTTTAATTCCGTTAGAAATTTCTGTGTACTAAACATATAAAGTGTCAAACATGGGGATTTCTTGCAATATTGAGTCAATGAGGGGTGTTTTGTGCTTTGTCTTGTGCACTTTCATATTTCCTTCCTCGTTTTATTTTTGTATTCTCTTTTTGCAACAAATTTACTTTCAAGCATGGATTCAAATCAAAGTTGCATACCTTTAACTATCATGATTAGAAACTAAAAGTAAAGTTAAAAAAATAAAGGGTTATATAGGTTAACAATGGGTACTAAGAAAGAACCTATTGTTGAGGAAGCTAAAGAAAGATGGTTTAAAAAATGTGATCAAGGCTTCAAATTCCTATGTCTTCATGTGTCTCTTTAACACATCCTTCATGTAGAAGCCTTAAATACATCCAATGAAGTTTGGATTTCTTTAGATAAACTCTTTTGGAGAATGGATGAAATGAAAAAACGTGAGTTGGAGAATGAGCTCATAAGTTTGGTCCCTAGTTCCTTTCACACCCTAGAGGAATTTTTCACCAAATTCAAATCACTAAGGTTGTAATCTAGAGGATGTGGAATAGAAAAAAGGGATCAACTAGTTCTTTGTATTATCTCCAAACTAGGTCTTGGTTGTTTTGTGTTTGGATCTGCCTTTTACTCCACCAAAAGGGCTTTTCAAATTGTGTGGATTATCTAGATAACTTCATTTCCAACTTGGCAAGGGAGTAGGATAAGGTAATACAGATTGCACATCAAAGTCATCAAAACCTCAAGTTCACATTATTGGGAATGGGAAACAAAAATATTTAAACAAGGTAAAAAGAAAAACAGTCAAAAGAACAAGGAGACCAACAAAAATAAGAATTTGAATCCTTCAAAATCAACACTTAAACTTCCTTAAACCAATGAAAATCTAAGAAAGAAGCATTTAAGTGTCCTTATTGCAATAAAAATGGGTGTGATGAGCACAAATATATGTTCAAAAGGCGAGCCACCTCTCACATATTCTTGAGAAGCACAACACAGGGGTCCTTGAATCCATCAAACAATCTTCATCAACTTAATAGTTTACTAATGCAAAGGAAAAAGGTAAAGAGAAATCTAAGAGCAAGGCTCTAGTTGTCATTGCCTAATCATCAATTCCATATTGGATCATTTATGCAGGTGCCTTACACCACATGGGTTCTTCATAGGTTTGTTTTTCTTCCTTGAAGCCTTATAGTATGTCTTCTATCACTTTGGATGATGACACTCCAACTGCAGTTGCAAGGAGAGGGTCTATTGAAGTTGGTGGAACATTCACAAGTCGTCTAAATGTACCTTCTCTTTAAGCTAGTCTCATATTAGTGTAACAAATTAACCATATAGAGAAGCCCATGAAAGTTCACTTTTCTTGACATTCAATAAAGATTAGAGAGTTGTACAACAAAAATTAGCATTGGAAAGGGCAGATCACTAAGCCAATTTTTACACATTCTCTCACTTTACACCTAATGTTTCTCCTACAATACTGCTTTCTCAATCAAATAGGATATTCAAGGGAGTGATCTTCATTCGCTTCTAGATATATTTTAGAGGATGGTGTTTTAGCACTTGACTCGCTCACTTCTCATCCTCTTTAGTCAATATAAACAATTCAGAGTGCAAGTACTTGGGTAGGGAATCCAATAAATGGAAAACATATCGGGTCAAATAATCAAAGTGGGCCACATACTTTCTTTCCCTTAGCCTCCAATCCATATACATTTTGGGAGGCATCAAGTATACCTAAGTGGAATAGTGTTATGCATGAGGAATATGTTTTCTTAAATAGAAATCACACTTGATAGCTGGTTGAACACTTTCTAAGGGAAGGAAGATGGTTCGAAGTAGGTGGATACATTAGATCGTTTGTTGTAGAGGGGTTGATTGATAAGTACAGGTACGTTTGGATACCAAGGGATTTTCACAAGTTATTGGCATTTACTATATAGAGACCTTTGCACCCATGACCAAAATGACTTCAATTCGACTTACTCTTTCTATTTTCATATAATATGATCAGTATATGCAGTAGATGGATGTGAAGAGTGTTTTTTCTTCACTGGGACCTTGAACGGGATATCTACGTGGAACAAGCACCATGGTTTATTTAGGATCCATCATTAGTTTGTAAACTTAATAAATCCCTTTATGGCCTTAAACAAATCCTTAGACTTGGTACAATAAGATGGATTCCTTTCTACTAACGTTAAGTTTCACTCAATGCCATTTAAATCCCAATGGATATCTTTTATGGTAGGATGATTTGCTATTGATAGTAGTACTTTATATTGATGATGTTTTGATAATTGAGAGCTATTGATCCACTATTCCAGCAATGAATTTATCATTATAGGAAAAATTTGACATGAGAGCCTTGTGGTTATTGTATTACTTCCTTTGTATTGAGATTTCATAATCGTACTCAAGGATCACTATAGAGTAGACCAAGTACACTCTTGATCTACTTGAGCAGTTTCACATGATTAATTGTAAGCAATCTCTAACTTCCTTTCTATTTAAATTAAAGCCTGAGGTTGATTGTACTACATCATTGGTTAATTATTCCTTATATTAACAACTTTTTGGTAGTCTCATCTATTTGACTCATACCAGGCATGATATTTCAATTTTAGAAAGCATGGCTTCAATATTCATGTAGGAGCCTCAGGAGTTGTACTATAAAGTAGCTAAGATGATCCTTCACTACCTTCAAGATATTCGTAAGTTTGAGATTCATCAAAAATTGGGTTGGTGATAATTAAAATCACAATTCCACTTTAGTTTATGGTTTCGCGCTATGTTTTGTTCCTATAAATTGGTCTAGGAAAAAGAAAAATGGCATTGTTTTATCATCCACAAAGGAAAAGTATAGGGAGTTCAAAATTACTAAGGACCTTTATCTTTAAGGAATTATCATTTAGTTTTTACATTCCATTTAGATAGTCCACATTTATTTTATTGAGAAACAAGGTGAAGAAAACTTGCAATAACAACTACTATATATCATTATAAATCTTAAATATGTTCAAGTCATTGCAACATTGAATGATAAAATAAAATCAACGTACAAAATGAGATGCTATATTTACATGGAGAATACCTTTCAAGAAAAAAAACTCCAATAGAAAAAGAGGTGAGTATATTATTACTCTTCAAAAGAAAGAATGCTACAATAATACACATCACTACACTTCTCCAACTAAACTTGGAATCACCTAGAAACCTTCAAGAAAATAATGATAAAAATATTATGTCATGTCCATGTAATTTATAGAAAATCGGGAGGGGAAAACCACTATTGTTTCCCAAAACAAGAGGCAAGAAACCAATTACAAAAACCCACGCCTGAGAAATTGCACAAGTAATAGACATAATAAAATATTAAATTCCTTTCGAGGGGACCCTTGTAGTACAGAAGTTAAACAATTGCTTGGTGAAACCGCCACCAAGGTTCAAATCCATGTTGTGTCACTAGACTCGCAGGCTTGATACTTTCCCTAGGCTAGTGTGCTCGTGGTTTGAACAACAACAGTGTTTTGGCACCTTTTGAAGTGCCCATTACCGATCAAAGAACAAAAAATATATATATTAAATTCCTTTCAAGTGACTCCAACCTGGGTTTCTAACCTATAGCCACTTAGACCTTTGACCTTTTGGATTCCTTATAACTCCATATGACTCTTTGAATATCCCAACGGATTCCTTTTCTCCTCCTAGTCTTGGGCACCCAATGCATGACCCTTTATATCCCAATGGGGACATCCAAAGGAGAGTAATTTGTCCATTTGAATTTTTCCTTATCATCTTACATGTCTAGCTCTTGAAAATGCAATTACAATTAGTCGTCAAGTACAAATATTTAATATTTTTCTCTCGTGTCCTAGGGAACACTTTCCAAAGAACATGGAGACACAAGAATGGAATAGGATTTTCAAGGTTAATGTCACCTTATCCTAAAATATGTATTGTGACAAGTAGAGCACCATCCAAATTTGTAGTCACAATCTCTTGCAAGTCTTCAGGAAGTTAATTGAACACCAACCTCAACCAATGGGATTCAACTGCTTAGTATTATCCACTATTCTAGGTGGTAGTTTCTTCCCTCTCCCCTATATGTACATTTCATTTTCATGGCTTAATGCATCCTTGTTGGTATCCATTTTCATGTAAAAAAAATTCATATTTTATGTTTTGATAAACTTGTAGGATTGTGTGATCAAATATTATTGCTCAACCAATATTAACATTTTATTTAGGGACCTTGGTGTTCTCATTATTATTAGTTAGTTTGGTCAACTTTTCTACAACTTATATTTTATTAGATATATAGTACACTATATTTACATATGTTACAATCATGATATCTTTCAATGATTTTATTTGATCATGCCTCATGAGAGAAATTTATTTTTGTAGGCTATATGTGCTCATACTTGCTCTCATTGCGGGAAATGCTAAGAATCTTTGTTACAAAATTTTAAACACACCAGTTTCACACATAGGTAAGTATAACCTATATGCATACCTTTACTTAGTTTCCTTTATTTATCATACTTAATTATTAGTCATATAGTTTCTAAAAAAAAAAAATTATCTTTCCCAAATTTGTGGGTACTCCTTTACAATACACGTGATTTGGTAGAATTGGTTTTGTATGTTATTGCATAAAATGTTGTATTATAATATTATAATTAAATAATTATTTAGTTGTGGTACATCTAGGGGATGTGGTCAGCCACTCTAGATAATTATTTGAGGACCACTTGTAAAGTTGTATTGCAGCATTGGGTTATTATTTTGTGTGTGGGGGACATAGGATAATTATTTAATACTTGGGGAAATATTTAATAGCTTGAAAACTTAGTACCCAATATTAAATGAGGGATCAATTGTTTTGTGGCACATGATTTTATCTTACCACTTGGTTATACTTGTGTGACCTTAAGTCTATATAAGCAAGCACATGTTTAGTGGTTAACGTAGGTTGGGTGAGTGGGTTGTCATTATTGAGTCATTCTGAGGAGTGCATATGTAAAGCATGGCATGGGATTGTGGATTCATGCTTGGACACATGGAGAATGCATTAGAGAGCTTTGGTGTTTCAGACAAGTATATTCGTTATAACTCTATAAATGTTGATATTGTTTATTTGTTGAAAAATAGATGGAGTATAGATGCTTTTGGAGGCTATATTTTTCTCTCGTGAGTTTTTTCTCAGGGTATATCTTGTGTTGCCTTGTGGCTCATCTATTTTATCTACAAATTATACTTATTATGTAGGCTTGTGTGCATGTTTTTCTCTCACAAGGTTATTTAAGAAATGGATTAAATGAATTGGTTATTCATGCATTATTTCCCAACAAATGGTATTTGAGATTTCATGGTTGTGGGAGATGTGAGATCCCAAGTTTGTGAGTTATAACCTAGCTTGAGTAGAAATAGTGCAAAGGTGAAGTCATGGCTATGCAAGAAAGGTTTGTGAAATTACAAGGTATGGAGCACACTTGTAAGTTGTTATTTTATATATATGAATTTTTTGGGTTTGTTGCAAATCTAGGGTATGGAAAATGTTGGTGCAAAAGGGTTTCTTGGATGTGCTTTCATATGAGGGTTTTGTGGGGAAAAAATTATAAATGAACCCCTGGGACAAAAGAGACCTCGTCATTGGATCCAAGATAGTTGAGAAATGAATATTAATATAAAATTTGCCCAATATGGACCAAGTTGGAAAAAAAATTAATCACCCATTTTTAATTCATCAAAACTTTTATAATATGAAATTAAAACTAAAAGACTTTAAATCCCACTTCCCCACCCATATTTTAAAAGTTTTTGAAATTAAAAATAAAATTGAAATGGATTTTAGGGTCAGATCCATGCGGCCTTTATTTTGAAAATTAAATGTGAAATTTGTTTGTAATGGAGTAGGGTCCTCTTTGGAGTTGTCCATATAAGCAAACTAGCTATTTTTTCTAATAGGCATAAATTTCACTCAGGAGTTAGATTTTTTACTTCTTATAGTCAATGCAAAGATCTCTCTAAGAACTATGCAATGGTATAGGTTTGGTTCCTTGATCTTTCCAATTTGATATTTTGGGGGAGGCTAGAAGTTAGATGTTATTTGTTACACTTTGAGCAATACTTTTGCATACAAAGTCAAGTTTTATATTTCAAACAAGCATTGGAGAACATTTGCAATGTACTACATAGTGGTGCTAATGGATTTTCATTTTGTAGTGTAGAGAGAGTTGAGCACTTGTCCTTGTTCACCATATGGTGTATGAAGTGTGGGACAAAAGGCTTAGATCTTCTAACCCTTTTCTTCTCTCCTATTTTTCAATTTTTTTATTGTTGTTAAATAAGGGTTTGGTTAGGTGAAATTTTGGTTTTTTTGTTTTAGCTTTGAGTTTAAAGATACAAAATTTAATGAATATTTTTATACATAAGGATAGAATTTTAATGAGTTTTCATTTCATTTCATGTATAATAATTCTATTTTTTAGATTTATAAAAAGGATCATAAACATAATTACTTTTAAACTTTGTGAGGAAATCAGTTATATCAATTTTGCAAATCAATTTTAGGCTAAATTTTATATGTACTAAAGAAAAAAGTTAAATGACTTTCCAACTTCCATGTAGTGTTTAACATTATTTTCAAACGATTCATATGTTACAAAAATTTGAGACTATTGTTTCCTTCATTTAAGTATGAATCAAAATATTTTATGTTTTTCATAATGACAAGTTTTCAAAAAAGAAATCAACTTAAATGTAGGTTCTAGAATTGAATTCATGTTTTCATTGTTGGCAACAATGCAGCAAACTGGGAGGGGGGGTGAATCAGTTTGCACCAAAACTTAATGAAACTTAAACCACAACATAGATCTAATGATTAACAATTAAAGCATGAAATGACACCACATCAATAATACACATAACACCAAGAATTTTGATGTGGAAAAACCCATTAAGGGAAAAACCACGATGGGAACCTACCCACAATGAGATAATGCCCTGTTAGGAGTAAATGTGAATATTACAATGGGAATGCACATGCATTCAGGCACACTGCCTAGAGCTCACTGCTCAAAATAAGAAACACAAAAAGGCTATATCCTTAAGGGAAGGCTCACTGCCTTACAAGAACTCTCATTGACTTACAAAAACATTCGGACTACAATTCGGATTACATGAACTGTGAAAATAGCATCTCCATATGCTTGAGTACAGTTTTGGTTAAGCACACAGTCTTCTCTGCAACACTTCTCTTCTCCACACTTCCAAATGATCAAATCACTTGTTCACACATCCAACTCGATCATTCAATTTCATATATAACGCAAACACTCATAGACATACATCTTACATGATTATTACATATATTTATACAAACCCTTCAACCTGTATTTCAAGGTCAGCTAAACCCTCAATACCAATTATAAAATAATATCCTCACATGCTACAACAATACATGCAGACCAAAACAATGTCGTCTAAGATATAGTCTGGACCCAAATCAATACCACAAAGAAGAAACATCTCCAACAATCATGCCTCGATCATCCGCAACACACTACAATCATCAAGAACATCGCATAACACGAAGAACATCACCGAACAAGGAAAATATTCAATAACGTGCACAATAATCAATGTGGACCACCAATACGCATAGAAAACGATCAAAAGACATTCACAAGCAAGGTGAATTGCATCACAACAACTCATATTACCAGAATCATCACCATCTTTCTACTGGAGCTTAAGAACATCAACATAATTGATTGTCAAACTAAAAGATAAGCTTATGGATATCCAAATAATGAACCAAGCTAACTAAGGACACACATCAACATCTAGAACAGATTTCACATATCCGCAACAAAAGATATAGCAATTCTGGAGCAATACGGAGCACAAACTAGAATACCAAATAACATGAACAACTGCATAACATCCTCAATACCGGATCTCGTAACTCGATCAAATCATTATGTGGATCTTTGCAAATGGGAATGAACCATCTATAGATAACATACTAGAAACCCTTTAAACCACATCATCTCATCTGCAATACAAAGGCTAAACCAACTCATCCAATCAAATTGCAACATTGGCATACACAGAAAACTTTCCAATAATCTCCTCATCAACAATCTCCACATATGTCACATATGTTGACATCAATGACAACATATCATCCAATATCTAACATTGACAAGGTAATTAAAAGGGTACTATTTTCATTGCGATTCATTCATTCACTTGTTTGAAAGTCTAATTCTAGAACTAGTACACTATCATAGATCTCCTTAAGGCCTAAAGTTAAAGGGAAATATTTGAAACACGTGCAAATTTAACTTAATGGCAATCAAGAAATATTTTACACTTTATTCAACTAATTATATCATCACATGTCCTGAAACCTCATTTGAGACTCTTAGTATTCTATCAAAGCCCCTTGAACACTATTAACAAACTCTCCTATTAATTTATTTTGGCCATTGTTGTCAATTGAACAAAAAGAAGACTCTTGAGGCTAACCACCTTTCAAGTAGAGGAACATCTATCATTCCAAAGTGTTGGTGTGCCAAAACACGCATCAATAGGAAAGATGCCTCAAGTAGACCTAAAATCATTTCACTATAAGAGTACCATAAGGATTTTGTCAGAATTACATTGATTTATCATTACAAACACTTGCTTCTATGTTTTGTGTTTTAAATCATTGCACATCAATGAGGAGTTTTAACCTATTATCATGAAAGTTGTCAACTTCATTTCTAAACACAACAAATTCCATGATACTTTTTATCATCTCCCTTGTCTTTAATACAAGTACTCTCACATCAAATAGTTTTTGGAAGACATTAACATAAGAGGAAAAGACCATATTTATAAGACTAAAGTGCACCAAAACAATTGTACTTCATGTGTGAATATATCCATAATGCAAAAACTAAGTCTCTGATTTTAATCTACTTTTTAATTACCCTTTTATTATGATATTTAGATTCTGTCACATCAAATACAATATGCCAACTAAAAATAAGACTAAAATTAACATTTCTTAAATAAAATAGATAAACTATTCTTAACCTTTTTCATTTCAATTATTGATCTTAACTTCATTTAAATATAATTATTTATTAATTACTTTATTTTTAATTAAAAATAAATAATATAAGATATATGATTATTTCCTTTCTCAATATATATTCCACAAGGAACGTATGTTTTCACTAAAGCCAATGCCATAAACCTTTTCCACCAATAAAGTAAGTTAAAATGGTATGATCTAAAATAGTTAGAAATTAATTTCATGATGACTCCAATATTCTCTTTCCAAAGATATTTCAAGTTAAATGAAGATATGATCGTGATTAAAGTGGCAATATATGTTATGGAATAAACTATTATAATTTTCAATTTTATTCACATCATGAAATTATATAATATTAAAAGATACATAACAATAATGGCAGATTTTTGCTTAATATTTATAAAAACATTATTAAAAAAGCATTAGTTATAATTTAAGTTGATTTAACATTTCTATTAAGCAATTTTTATAATAGAAATCACAAGTTAAATATTCAGTGTATATACTTAAATGGGTAGGTTTGTATATTGTGTTAAATGATATATAAAATAAATAAAATGATTTTTGAATAATATTTGTATAAGAATAGTGGTAGATTATTTATTAGATGATTTTTCATGTTTTAGATAGATTCATAATTATAATTGTGTTTCTTAGATAGAACCACGAGCACAATTTCATCTATCTTTTCTAAATTTCAAAATTCTATATTTCATTATTGGCAGTCCTCAACATGACTACTACCCATTGACATGTGCACTAAAAAGATTGAATTTCATGTCTAGAACATGTATTTAAAAGAATTGTCTCTAAGTCATATTACATAATCAATTGCATTAAGAGGAAAACACATCTACACAACTCTCTTATATTTTGTAGGTTCACTACAACCACTTTCTCTACATTAGAATCAATATCCAGCTCCATGTTTTCTCCTTTACTTTCATTGTCAATTCAATCACATGTCTTAACTAATGTGCAAGGAATTATTGAACTTCAACCCTTACATAGGAAGCCCCATAGTGCTCCTTAGCACTATCACTTGTTTCACCTTTCCTAAAACTTGGCTGCACATTTTCTTCTATGTGGAAAACTTCACTTCATTGTTCATGAAATCAATAATGAACGCACTCCTTGCATGACATATTATATAATGCACCCTGTAATGTTGATACTCCACCCTATTTGACTACACATTATACTCCTTTGCATAATGGTTATATGATTCTTCGCATGATTAATAGTTCGTCCTCCCTATTTATTATCACATGGTCTATTGAATATGTGTTTAGTGAGGAGAGATAAACTTGCTCTGAGTATTATTTATCTTCTCCTTCACACAATATTAGTGATAGATCATTATTCCATGATGGATTGATTCATATTATAGCTACTATTAGTGAGGACTAAATACTACATGGAAAAAGCAATAAATATGCATCTTTACATGTCAAGTCATTTATATTATTTTATAATGAGTCTATGCCTAATGATAAGTTTCTTATTGAGGCATTTCAAGAAAATTTAAATGCTTTGCAATGGTTTGATATGCATTTGAAATGTATGGAAATAGGATCCAAGCCTAAAGGCATAAACTAGGGTCCAAATCAATATCATTCATTGGAGAAAATAGCCAATAAGATCCAATTTCGGTCCCAAAGGAGAGTTGAATGCTATGTATGATTATTTCCTCTTTTTTATTCGATTTCATTTGGTGTGAATAAGTAATGACTAGGTAAAAAGATGCAAGATTGATAATATTTAGCATAAACATAAATATATAGATTTGGAAATCAACTAAGAAATATAGATTGGGAAATGAGATGCAGAGAGGAACCTATAACTAAAATCTGGAGCTGAAAGTGTCAAACTATGGACATAGAATCCCTATACATATAGGTATCTTCATTATCTAAGGCCTCGAATTTTGGATCAAGATTCCCTATAGATCACTCTCTCCAAAATTCAACCAAAAATAATCAAATTGTGCAACTAACCAAATTAGTCCCATGGTTTTTGCTTGTTCAAAGTCTAAAATTGTGTGTCTCAATCTACTCTACACAATTCTTTCACTTCCAACAGTTGGATTTATAGCTAGCACATTGAGAGAGGGAAAATGTTGTGTTGTATAGGGGCTTGCCTAAGTCAAAACTCATTTTGGTGTTTTCACCTCCGCTACAACTATGATGATGAAAAAGAGATCTTACTGTTAGGACCCAGAGGCAACTGAGACGGGGGGGGTGAATCAGTTGTCTATTAATTTCAACCCAAGTATAACTTAATCAAACTTTATGCATAATACCAGTAAACCAAACTTAATGTCAGTTGACAGTTTAATAGTTAATAATAGTATCGGTGAAGCTTAATGCATGAAATAGAAAGACAAATAACATCCACAACACATAACACAGATATTTGTACGTGGAAACCATGTAAGGGGAAAAACCATGGTGGGAAACCTTACCCACAATTAGATGATACTACTGTAGATAGCATGTGTGTACAAATGGGGTCTGTACATGCAGAAAGGTCAACTACCTAGAGCTCACTGCTCAATCACAAAATGAAAGTCACTCTAACTACAATAGGATGGTTAAATCCTAGATAATGTACTACTCAAAATAGCATCTTCATATGTTGGATTCAGTACCGGTTAGGCTCAGATTATCTCCTTCATACCTTCCTTGAATCTTCAAATGATGTCTGCATGAGTAGCTCTGCTTATATTCGCATATACCTTATTACCTTCCTCTCCCACTATCATGTTAATCTCACAAATGAGATCTTACATATATACCAAAACCTAAGACCAAATGTGTAGGTCGGCTCACTAAGAATATTACAATTAAATCAATTACAAATGAATCAATATGTGATGCATCATGTCGGCTCAATGCATTTACAATAATAACCAATCAATAAATCATCTCTATAATGTATCGTGCTGATCTGGAATAGATTACGCATGTTGGTCCATAACCTAGACCAATTTGTCGGTAACAGCAAATATGCAAACTCGATTAGACCAAAAACCAAATCTCCAAAACAAGTGTCCAAGCCATGTCTTTGACATAATCAAGTAATCTCCAGATGATAACAGATCATCCTTAGTGTCGGTGAACAATATAACCTGTCGGTGAACCAAATACCGTTGATTGTGCATAAGTCACTGAACATGCCGGTGAACAAAACCAAATATCTCCAGAAAGATAAGTGTTGATAAGTGTTGACAAGTGTTGACATCAATGACAAAACCAATACAACACATCCATAATACCAACAATCTCCCCCTTTGGCATTGATGGCAACACAAGATGGAAAAACCATCTAAGTGCCAAAGCAGAAATGCCAAAAACCAAAAACCAACAATCTCCCAAAGAGATCAATTACCAGAAATCAAAATATAGAATATCTCTCCCCCAATGAGTAATCTCTCCCCAAAAGATAATGTGTTTTTTCATAGATATTTCTCCCCCTTTGACATCAAATGCCAAAGAAATACAAAAATCAGATACAACTAGTTCATAGAACTAACTACAAATACTAACTTATCCAACTACTACCCCTAAGAAGTAGCTCTCCTTCATCAAAGCCGGAAAAAAAGTTTCTCTGTTAATTTTTGTCGGTCTAATGCCATTCTCCAAATGTCTAAGTCTCTATTGGTGAGGGTATAACCCCAAGTTGCTATCTAAGATATTCAAAAGTTTCCTTAGGCAAAGGCTTAGTAAAGATATCTGCAATCTGCTCTTTAGTATTCACTTCTTTTGCTTCAACATTCTCTTTCAAAAAATTGAATTTGATAGGAACGTGTTTAGTTTTAGAGTGAAATATCGGATTCTTGGATATATCAATTGCTGCAGTAAATAATTATAGGTTCTTTGCATTTTACCTTTATGTCCTTCAACATTTGTTTAATCCATAATACCTGAGTACAATTAGTTGTTGTTGTAACATATTCTGATTCTGTTGTTGATAAGGATGTACAACTTTGTTTCTTGCTCAACCATGAAATCAATCTGCTGCCAAGAAAGAATTCTTCACCGGTGGTGCTCTTTCTGTCATCTACATCTCCTACCCAATTTGCATTGGTGTATGCACATAAATCAAATTTTTCATCTTTAGGATACCATAAACCAAGATTTGTTGTGCCTTGTAGATACCGGAAAATCCTTTTTACTACGGATTCATGATTTTCTTTAGGATGACTCTGAAATCTTGAAACAATACATACTGTGTTCATAATATTAGGTCTTGTTTGTGTCAAATACAATAAACCTCCAATCGTAGATTTATATATTGTCAGATTAACAGGTGTTGATTCATCCTTCAATGATAGTTTATCAGTTGTAGGCATAGGAGTACTTACCGATTTAGAGAATTCCATACCAAATTTCTTTAGTAGTTCTTTCAAGTACTTTGATTAACATATGAATATACCTTTATCGGTCTATGAAATCTGCAATCCTAAAAATAATTTTATCTCCCCAATCATAGAAATTTCAAATTCTTCCTGCATCTTATTAGAAAAGTCTTTACACAATCCATCTTCTCCTCCAAAAATAATATCATCAACAAAAAATTCAATAACCAAGATGTCATCATTAGTCACTTTGAAATATAAGTTGTTGTCAGCATTACCTTTAGTGTAACAAAGCTTCAAAAGATATTTGTCCAATCTAGCATACCAAGCTCTACAAGCTTGCTTCAATCCATATAAAGATTTCCTTAACTTGCAAACCATATCTTTGTCATTTGTCAAAAAAAATCCATCAGGTTGTTCAATGTAAACTTCCTTTACAAGATCACCATTCAGAAATGCACATTTAACATCCATTTGATATACTTTATAGTCCTTGTGTGTTGCAAATGCTAGGAATAGTCTAACTGCCTCAATTCTAGCTACCAGTGCAAAGGTTTCATTGTAATCAATTCCCTCTTTCGAAGAATATCCCTTACACACTAATCTTGCTTTGTTTCTAATTACCTTACCATCTTCATTAAGTTTATTTCTGAATACCCATTTAGTTCCAATTACATTTTTGTTTTTAGGCCGGGGAACCAATGTACATGTGTTATTCTTTTCAATTTGTTCCAATTCATCTTCCTTAGCTTTAATCTAATGTTTATCTTCACATGCCTCATTAACTGATGCTGGTTCAATTTGAGAAATTAAACATGCCTCTTCATTTGTCAGTCTTCATCTTGTCATAACTCCTTGATACTTATTCCCAATTATCTGACTTTTAGAGTGATTCAATCTTACATACCTGGGTGTATTCACTTACTGTTGTTCTTCAGTCACTGTGGAATTCTCTGATGATGTCGATGTGACTGGATCAACATTTTGTACTGGTGCATTTTGTATAGGTTCATTTGTGATCATCTCAACTGCCGATTCAGAGTCCATAGACCTTGAATCTCTTCTAAAGTGTTCATCAATCTTCACATTTGTACTCTCAATGATTTTCTGAAATCTTTTATTAAAACATCTATATACCTTTCTCTTAGATGAATAACCAAGAAATATTCCTTCATCACTTCTAGGATCAAATTTACCAATATACTCATCTCTCCTAATATAACATTTGCTTCCAAATATTCTGAAATATTTAAGAGTAGGAGTATTACCAAACCATAGTTCATGAGGGGTCTTACTGGTTTCACCTTTGATGTGAACTCTGTTGAATGTGTAAACCGTTTTATTCACTGCTTCTATCCAATACACATGAGGTAGGTTTGCTTCTGATATCATGTTTCTAGTTGCATCTAGAATAGTTTTGTTCTTCCTTTCCACAACTCCATTCTGCTAGGGTGTCTGAGGTGCTGATAGTTATCTTCTGATTCCATTCACTTCACAAAATGTATTAAATTCCTTAGATGTGAATTTACCTCCTTGATCTGTTCTTAAGCATTTGATTTTCTTATCGATTTCATTCTCTACCATTACCTTGAATAGTTTGAATTTCCCAAAAGCTTTTGATTTCTCCCTGAGAAAAGTAACCCAACACATTCTAGAATAATCATCAATGATTAGCATAAAATATCTATCTCCTTGTAAACTTCTAGTTCTTGTTGGACCACATAAATCAGTATGAATTAAATCAAGAACTTTATTGGATTTCTCTAGAATACTCTTAAAAGTTGTTCTAACTTGCTTTCCAAATTGACATTCCTTACATACCAGATTGTGAGGTTTTACAATCTTAGGTAAATCCCTTATTGCCTTAGTTGTACTGATCTTTACAATGCAATCAAAATTCACATGACAAAGTCTCTTATGCCATAACCAACTTTCATCAATATGTGCAATCAAGCATGTTTTCTCATTGTTATTGAAATGAAAGATATTACCTCTAGTTTGATAACCGGTTGCAATTTCCAAACCAGTTCTATTCATGATTTTCCATTTACCATTTTTGAATTGTAACTGAAATCCCTTTTCAACTAATTGACCAACACTCAAAAGATTATGCTTTAAACCTTCAACATAATAAACATTGTCAGTATTGTGCTTGCCATCAAAAGATATAGTGCCTTTTCCTCTGATCAAATAAGCTTTATCATCCCCAAATATTACTAGACCTTCATTGTATTCCTGAAAGGTTAAGAATTTACTTTTATCACCAGTCATATGATGTGAACATCCGGAATCACTGATCCATTCATCCTTTTCTTCAATTTTAGCTGCTAGGGCCTGCTCTACCGATTGTACAATAGGTGTCGGTTGATCTTTTGTTATTGCAACAAAAGCCCATCCATTGTCTATCGGTTCCTCATCAGAATCATCAGAAACTCCTTCATTAGCATAGTAACATGATTTGTCTCTATTCTTCTTAAATCTGTATCTGTGATATTCAGGGTTAGGCTTATATGTTCTTTTACTTCTTCTTTCAATCTTGCATGTCTATCAGGACACCTAGATGCCATATGACCAATTTTATTGTAGTTAAAATATTTAAATGGTACTTTACCTTCATACTTACTTCCAACTGGACCTTTAGGCATTTTTCTTGCAAATAGTGCTTCAAGCTCTTTCAGTTCTTCATTTTCCCTCCTGATGTCTTCAATTTCTCTTGCACGAAGTGCTTTCCAATCAGATTTCTCAGATGATGATGATGATGCTATAGATGATGATGATGCTTTGAAAGCTAGATCTGTTTTAATTGTAGCAACAGGACCAAATTCCTCAAGTTCAAAAGCTGAAAGTTTTCCAACCAAGGTATCTCTAGATACTGATGTATTAGGCATTGTTCTCAATTCATTAATAGCAATTACTTTCTTTTTGTATGCCGATTGCAATGCTCTTAAAACTTTAGAAACAATTTCATCTTCACTAAAGGATCCTCTACAACATTGTATGCCCAAAACAATTTCATTAACTCTTTCCATAAAAGCAGAAATTATTTCATCTTCTTCCATTTTCAGATTTTCATACTTGACCCGAAAGCATTCCAGTTTTGCAGTTTTAACAGTGGTATCACCTTCATTCAGTGTTTCTAATTTATCCCAAATAGCATTAGCAGTAGATCAGTCTGACAATCCCATGATTTGTTGATCTGATAATGCGCTCAAAAGTGCTTCTCTTGCTTTGCAATCATTCTCCTGATCTTTAGCCAAGTTTGGTGGATTAGGTTGACTCTGTGTAGGACCAACATAGCCATTCTTTGTCTCTTCTAATGCAATTCAAATGAGTCTCCATTCTGATCTTCCATATACCGTAGTTAGTTCCATCAAGTTTCAGACTGTCCTTCCTAAAATAGTTAGTTGCCATAGAATCTCCTCAAGTTGTTAAACTTGCAAAAAGAGGACTTAGCTTTGATACCAATTGTTAGGACCTAGAGACAACTGAGAGGGGGGGGTGAATCAGTTGTCTATTAATTTCAACCCAAATATAACTTAATCAAACTTGATGCATAATACCGGTAAACCAAACTTAATGTCGATTGACAGTTTAACAGTTAATAACAGTACCAATGAAGCTTAATGCATGAAACAAAAAGACAAGTAACATCCACAACACATAACACATATATTTGTACGTGGAAACCCTGTAAGGGAAAAAAACCATGGTGGGAAACCTTACCCACAATCAGATGATACTGTACTACTCAAAATAGCATCTTCATATGTTGGATTCAGTACTGGTTAGGCTTAGATTATCTCCTTCATACCTTCCTTGAATCTTCAAATGATGTCTGCATGAGTAGCTCTGCTTATATTCGCATATACCTTATTACCTTCCTCTCCCACTATCATGTTAATCTCACAAATGTGATCTTACATATATACCAAATCTAAGACCAAATGTGTAGGTCGGCTCACTAAGAATATTAAAATTAAATCCATTACAAATGAATCAATATGTGATGCATCATGTCGGCTCAATGCATTTACAATAATAACCAATCAATAAATCATCTCTATAACGTGTCATGCTGATCTAGAATAGATAACGCATGTTGGTCCATAACCTAGACCAATTTGTCGGTAACAGCAAATATGCAAACTCGATTAGACCAATAACCAAATCTCCAAAACAAGTGTCCAAACCATGTCTTTGACATAATCAAGTTATCTCCAAATGATAACAGATCATCCTCAGTGCCGGTGAACAATATAACCTATTGGTGAACCAAATACCGGTGACTGTGCATAAGTCACTGAACATGCCGGTGAACATAACCAAAGATCTCCAGAAAGATAAGTGATGATAAGTGTTGACAAGTGTTGACATCAATGACAAAACCAATACAACACATCCATAATACCAACACTTACCCTAGTAGGGAAGATGCTAAATTTGAAATCAAATGCTTGAATTGAAATGGTATTGCCTTAAGATTGATAATGGTGGTGATGCAATGTTCATTAGAGAATTCCTCGAAGTGTTGATGCAATAACATAAATAAATCATAACAAAATTACTCATGAAAATATACTTAAAGATAAGTTGTTGTATCTTGATGCTCCTTGTACTCCGATTTTCTCTTCAATGAAGAAATTGAATTGGAATGATGGCTTGTGAATTCTTATATTGTAAATTTTAAATGATTGCTTATATAGGGTTCTTAAGGTATTTTCAAATTTAGGTCAACTTCCAACAGTCATCAAAATATCAGGATTCGATCACAAATGGCAAGAACTGACACTCGCAAAGGTTCGAATTTGGGCCCCTTTTGGAGGGACTAAAGTGCTAGGTGTTAGATTTTGCGAGAAGCAAGAACCGAGCCAGGATCTAATGTCGGTTGTAGATCACATACAACTCCAAGAAACAAATGTTCAAAGATCAAAATAGCTGAATGAAGATAAATATAATATGAGAGAAAAATAGAGACAAGGAAGAGAATTTTGAGAAGACTCTCATCGAGCTATCACTGAACTAGTGAAGGTGAGAGTATAATGCTTATTATATAGAAAAATAATAGCATATACATCTAAGAGGTGCATTAACTCCCACCTCCATAAAAAGTGGGAGGTTTAACCTACTACCCCATAAAAGGTGGGAGGTTTTTACCTACTTGGTAAATGCCAAAAAATGTGGCATAACTTCCTTACATAAAAACAAAAAAAGGAGTTATAAGAGGTGGCACATAAAGCCGAAGGAGGGTGAGAAACCCAACTACACCATAACCCACTTAGGAAATGACGGAATAGTGGTTATGAGAGGTGGCACAACAAGCCAAAAGAGGGTGTATAGTTCAACTACCAATGTGAGGTGGAGAGTTACATGTGTAGCTGAAGTATTTCACCATGTGTCCTCATATTAACCACTCCTAATAACCTAAGCAATCTTAAATAATATGTGTAGGAAAAATAATTACCCCCTAACATAAGGAAAATTAAAAACCTACACTAACACCCCCCCCCCCTTAAGCATAGGTTAAGTGAGTGAAAAGATGGGTCACGACCAATGAGGCCATGTTAGATACCCATTGAAGCAATCACCGGTGAGGAGAGACCTCAAATAGATCAGTTTGGATCGGTCAGCAAGAGTAAACACAAAGATATGGTGGAGGAAATGCAGAATAGATTGTTTTATTGCATGAAATTTGATTACATCCAACTGGTAACAACCGGGTTACAACATGTCGGCTCACAGGCCTGGTAGAATAGGTCATAACCGAGAACCTTAAATCTTATGATCTATCTTCTACGCACAGTCTAGCTACTTGATTCTCTGATTGATTCTAATTTGATTTCATTCTAATTCATAATTACAAATATATATATATCGATCCAAAGGACCCTTTAGCCCAAAAGGGATCAAAACCCAAAGAACAAGACCTAACGTAAAAAATAAATAAGGTCGGCCTCCGCCAAGAGATTCCTCCAAAAAATCCAAAGGATGAAATGTAGATTGTGGGAAAAGGTCGGCCACACACCAAGGAACATCGAAATCAATGCCCAAGGCTCCTCAAGCTTTGGAATGGGTTCTGGTAGATCACCAAAATAGGTCCAGGCAACTGGTAACAAAGGAACAACTGGTAACAGGAAACTTTCATGGAAACCGGTAGCAATATCTTGCCAGAAAATGGTCCAAATGTGATGCAATCAAGAAGAAAGAAAGATGATCAAGTCTTTAAGTAGAATCCAACTCCACAGGATACGGTGAGCCAAAACCAAGACACGCAGAAAACAAAACTAAAACTACCAATAGAAATCAAAATAGAAAGGAAAATGTTTTTGGTTGATGCAAGATTACTATGAACCGAGGATGCTCCTGCATCAGACATCTGGGGTTATTGAAAAAGTGAGTCTCTCACTTTATTGGGGTCAGAGGGAAACCAAGGTGGTCTAACTCTGCCTGAGAAATCCAAGATGAATCTTCAACTGGTTTTTCCTTCCACTTCACAAGATATTCCTTATACTGACTGCTCCGGGTACTACGCCCAATCCTACTATCCAAATTCTCTTCAATCTGGTCTAGTTTCTTCTAGGGTAACTTTTTCTTCAAGTTTGTCACAATGTTCTCATTGAATACTAGTTCATGGTACTCATGAAGATCTGCAATGTTGAATATTAGTGAAATACTTAGACTATCTAGTAACTCAAATTCATATGCATTTCCAGAACTGAACTTCCTCAAAATCCGGCAAGGTCCAAACTTCTTCATCTGCAACTTGTTATAAGTTCCAATTGGGAATCTCTCTTTTCTTATATATACCATCACTTCATCACCAACTTCAAATTCCTTATGTATCCTCTTCTCATCTGCCTTCTCCTTATACTAGTTGTTCCTTTCTTCCAAATGTTTCTTAACCTGAATATGAAATGTTGCCATGAGATCTGCAAAGTCTTCTGCCTCTAAAATTCTCTGGTCTTCATTGCTAATATCTCTCAATTCTGATATACCTCTAGGATGCACTTTGGTAACAATCTCAAAAGGTATGAAATGAGCCATCTTCGAGAATCTATACACTATCACAAATATAGAATCATTCTCTCTCGATGTCTTAGGCAATCCAAGTACAAAATCCATGCTTATATCCTCCCAAGGTCTTACCGGTACTGTCAAAGCTTTATACAATCCTACATTCTGACTACTACCTTTTGTAACTTGACAAACTCCACGACTTTGCACATATCTCTTAACATCCTAATGAATTTGGGGCCAAAAGTACTGCTCACTCACCAATGCTATTATTTTGTCAATGCCAAAATGTCCAGCTAAACCTCCACTGTGTTTCTCCTTTATCAAGCTCTCCCTCATAGAACTCTTAGGTATGCACAATTGAACTCCTCTGAATAAAATCCCATCTTGAATGAAATAATTCAACCATTTTCTTTTGTCTACCATAACCGGTTCTCTACATGCTCTCCAAGGTTTTGCAAAATTTGAGTCTTCGTCATATAAGGTCTTCAAATCTTCAAATCCTTATACTATCACCCTCATCTCTGTCAGCAAATTCCTTCTCCTACTCAATGCATCAGAAAATTTGTTAGATTCCCCACTTCTATGCTTCAACACAAAGGTGTAACTCTGCAAGAATTCTACCCATCTCATATGTCTCTGATTCAACTTACTTTGATTGCTCAAATATGACAAGGTTTGATGATCCGTATACAACACAAACTCCTTAGGCAACAGGTAATGTCTCCACTTCTTCAAGGCTTGAACTATGGCATAAAACTCTTGATCATACATTGAATATATCCTCCAGGAATCATTCAATTTCTCACTGAAATAAGCTACTACTCTCCCTTCTTGACTCAAGACTGCTCCTATTGATGTTCAACTTACATCACAATCCATTTGAAATACTTTATTAGAATTTGGTAAAGCTAACACAGGCTACTCAATCACTTTCCATTTCAATAGTTCAAAACTTTTGTTTGCTCTGGTGGTCCACTTGAATTCCTTCTGATCTCCCCTCATGGTCTTATTCATAGGGTTACAAACTGAACTGAAATTTCGGATGAACTTCTGGTAGAAACTATCTAATCCATAAAATGTTCTTACCTCTCCAATGCTTTCCGGTGTAGGCGACTCAACAATTGATTTCACTTTCTCAGGGTCCATCTTCAAACCATTCTTAGATATCACTAACTCATCCTTCGTGAAAGTACACTTCTTGATATTGATCAGCAACTTCTCTTCTCTCAATCTCTGCAAAACTTGTCTTAACTACAGCAAATGCTCCTCTTTTGTCTTACTGAAAATCAGAATGTCATCCAAATACACAATAACAAACTTACCCAATAATTTCTTCAATACCTCATTCATCAACCTCATGAAAGTACTCGATGCATTAGTCAATCCAAAATGCATCACCAACCATTCATACAGTCCTTCATTTATCTTAAATGTTGTCTTCCACTCATCACCTTCTCTAATCTTGATCTGATGATATCCACTCTTCAAATGTATCTTTATAAATTATTTTTCTCCACTCAAACAGTCTATTATGTCATCCATCCTAGGCAAAGGAAACTAGTATTTCACTATGATCTTATTTATTTCTCTTGAAATGATATGCATCATCCATTCTCCATTCTTCTTAGGTGCTAATATTGTTGGTACTATACAAGAGTTCAAACTTTCCCTGATCAAACCTTTCTTAAATAGCTCCTACACTTGTCTATACAGTTCCTCATTCTCTGTCGGTGTCAACCGGTGTGTAGCTTTGTTAGGCAAACTAGCTCTAGGAACCAAGTCCACGCAATGAATAATACTTCTCACAAGTGGAAATCCATCAAGTACTTTATCTGAAATGATGTCCTCATATTATGTCAGCAAATCTCTTATCTCTTCCAGGTGTCCTCCTTTCGGTTCTGATCTATCAGTCTTCCTAGGAATTAAGGCAAAACACACATTCTCATGTCTCAGTCCATCCATGAATTTCCTTCCATCTACTAAATAGATTCTATCATTCGTACAGACTTCATTCTTCAAAGGTTCCTCCAAAGGCAACAAGGCTTGCTTCATCCCATTGGCCACAATAGTGTATGTATTCTTCCTCCCATCATGTACGGCTTGTCTATCAAACTACCAGGGTCTACCCAACAAAAGCTAACAAATATCCATAGGCATAATATCACACAATACTTCATCATGATAATTCCCAAGTTTCAATTTCACCACATTGTTCACTTACTAACAACTTATGTTCATCCTAAATTCATGCTATCTGATAACGCTTAGGGTGTTTCAATCTCTCCAATTCTAACTTATTCACCATCTCTTTTGAAACAAGATTATCTGAACTACCACTATCAATAACAACTTTACAACACTTACCGAATACCTTACATCTGGTCTTGAACAGATTCTTCCTCAGCAAGGGCTCTTCATCTCCTCCAGTATGACACAAAGCTCTCCCCATCACCAACAGTTCTTCATCTTCCAGTTTATTGTCTGATCCGGTGGGGTTTTCTTCCACCACTTCTTCTCTTCTAGTAGTTTATGTCTTCTTACACTTGAATGCATGATGTCCTTCTCCTTCACACTTAAAGCAGGTTCCTCTGAATGTCCTCTTTTCTTGTCTTCCAAATTTCTCGTTCTAGTAACCATTTGGTTCTCTCCTCTAGTAGAAATTTCTATCATCCTTCCGGTATGAATTACCTTCTTGGCTCACTTCCTTGTCCTTGTTCTGATCTGTATTGGTTCCTCTTCCTCCAATATATCCTCTTCCTCCTTTAAATCTTCCTTTGTTAAACCTTCCACCTCTACCTCTGTGTCTATGTTCATGTCTTTTGTTTAACTTCTCTTCTGCCTTTAGGGCATGCCAGTAAGCCTCTTCAACACTCTCCAATTTGATCATACTGAGTTCGTCTTGTATAGATATCCACAATCCATTCAAATATCTTGCAACTTGTTCAACTTCATCATCAACATGTCTGGATCCGATATTCAACTTGTAAAATGCTTCAGTGTACTCCTTCACACTAGATTCTTTCTGTCTCAAATTTTGCAACTTCCAGAACAAATCCACTTGATAATTCGCCGACACAAAATTTGATTTCAACTTAGCAATCATTTGATCCCATGTCTTAATCTTTTCTTTACCTCTTCTATGTCTATCAACTTGTAAATGATCCCACCAAAGAGATGCATGACCTTTCAACCAAGTACAGGCATATTTTACCTTCCTCTCTTTTGCAGTGTTTTCAAAATCAAAATACTTTTCCATCTCCGAGATCCAATCTATCAATCCATCTGAATCTAACTTCCCATCATATTTCAGTGGGGTAAAATGAGGCTTAGTATTCGCCCTACTCAAAACCCTCAAAAACCTTTCCTCATCAAGATCAGTCGCCGGTAGGTTTTCTTGTTCTGTCGAGGCTTCTTCTCCTTCATATTCACTTACATCTTCAATATGTCGGCCTCTTCTCTGGGCTGTCACCATGTCTTCTAATCGGGTTGCTATTCCTCACAACATCTCCATCACAGCAGGGTCTGCATTCCCACGCGCTCCACCATTCCTAGCTCCTCTTCGCGTCGTCGTTCACACTAGTCCTCTGCAGTTGCATGTCAGATCCGCAATCCACCACCCTAAAACAAAATTCCAGGACACGCAACCTCCAGAATGAAACTTTTCTTTGATGCCACTTGAAGCAGTCATCGGTGAGGAGCGACCTCAAAGAGATCAATTCGGACTGGTCATCAAGAGTAAACACAATGGAAACACAAATATTATGGAGGTAATGCAGAATAGATTATTTTATTACATGAAATTTGATTACATCCAACTAGTAACAACCGGGTTACAACATGTCGGCTCACTGGCCTAGTAGAATAGGTCACAACTGGGACCTTGAATTTACGTAAAAAATAAACAAGTTTGGCCTCCACCAAGAGATTCCTCCGGAAAATCAAAAGGATGAAATGTAGATCACAAGAAAAGGTCGGCCACACACCAAGGAACATCAGAATCAGCACTCAAGGCTTTGTAAGCTTCGGAATGGGTTTTGGTAGATCACCAAAATAGGTCCAGGCAACTGGTAACAAAAGAACAACTGGTAATAGGAAACTGTCATGGAAACCAGTAGTGATATCTTGCCGGAAAATGATCCAAATGTGATGCGGTCAGGAAGCAAGAAAGATGATCAAGTCTTCAAGTAGAATCTAAATCCATGGGATCCGGTGAGACAAACCAGGACACACAAAAAGGAAAAGTTTAACTACCAAAAGAAATCAAAACAGAAAGGAATTTTTTTTTGGTTGATGCAAGATTGCTATGAACCGAGGATGCTCCTGCATCACCCATGTACATAGAGATCCCCCCCAAAGGAAGAAGACCCCCCTAAATATAGAGAGAAAGAATGAAGGACTAAGAAGCCCCTCCTGAAGTAGACACCTGTTGTATCCCAAGCAAAGCTCGCAAATGAAGGAACTTGCTTTCAGTGAAGGGTTTGGTGAAGATGTCTGCAGTCTGCTCTGATGTCGAATAATACTTAAGATCAATGATAGCTTCTTGAATTAGCTCCCAAATGTAGTGCATATGTATCTCAATGTGTTTCATCCTCTAGTGATGAACTAGATTTCTTTAGATCTGTATAGCACTCTGATTATCACAAAAGATGATGGTAGGCTTTCTGATTGGAATACCAAACTCAGTGAGAATATTCTGAAGCCAAATAGCAGCAGTGGTGGCATTGACTGACTCTCGATACTCATCCTCTATCGATGAAAGAGCAATTGCAAACTTCTTCTTGGTCGACAAAAAAACTGAACCAGAACCAAGTGAGAAGAAATACCCTAAATTAGACTTGAGATCCTGAGAATCACCTGCCCAATCTAAATCTATTTTTTCCTTCCAAGTCAATATCCACACCTGCTACATACTGAATTCCATAATTATGAGTATCTTGAATGTAGTGGAGGATCAGCTTAGTTTCTTTCCAATGCAATTCATGTGGCTCTTGCATGAATCTAGAGACCATTCCCACATCATATGAAATGTCAAGTCTCGTATGACTCAAGTAGATGAGACTCCTAACAAGTTGTCGGTATAAAGTGCCATCAACCAAGGGTGAAGAGAACTTAGCCTCAAGTTTGACCCTTTACAAAAATGGAGTAGGTGCAAGCTTACAATGAGCCATGCAAAATCTAGAGAGTATATCAAGTACATACTTGGGCTGTCTAGAAGGAAGATACCTGAAGATGATTGAGTGATCTCAATCCCCAAGAAGTAATGCAGAAGACCCAAGTATAACATCATAAATCTATCATGTAGATCAGTTTTCACTGCCTTGATGGCGGATGTGTGACTCTCTATGATCAACAATTCATCAACATAAAGAACTAGAAATGTGATAGTATCATCCTACTGCAGAATGTAGACGTGCGGATCAGAATGGCATCGAGTGAAACCAACTATCATAAGGAATGAATCCATCTTGGCATACCAAGCTTGAGGAGCCTGTTTGAGGTCGTAGAGATACTTTTGAATTCAACACACAAGTGAGGGATCCTGAACAAACCCCTGTGGCTACTCCATGTAGATTTCCTCCTAAAGGTCACCATGAAGAAATGCACTCTTCACATCCATCCGATGAACTTCCCAACGATGGGTTGCAACTATAGCAAGGACAAGTCGGATGGACTTCATCTTAGCAACTGGAGCAAAATTCTCAGAGTAATCGACCCCTAGAACTTGGGAAAACCTTTTGCTACCAAGTGAGCCTTATACTTATCAACCGACCCATCTGCTGCAAATTTTGTTCAGTAGATCCACTTGAATCAAACAAGTTTCCTTACCTTATGAAGAGGAATGAAATCCCATGTGTGATTCCTTTCCAAGGAATTAAAATCTTCTTACATTGCAACATCCCACTCGTGAACACCTGAAGCTTCTTGAAAAGATTGTGGATCATAAGCTAAAGAAATGAAGAGATGTGGAGCCTGCTGAAATTGTGGCCTTGTTCTTCCAGTATCTGATGGATCACCAAGCCAATCTCTCGCTGACTCAAATGTTTGTCGAGCCCAAAGAGGCACTAAGGCTGGAGAGTTTGGGGCAAAATCATCAACCTCTAAATGATGACTATGAGAAGAATGTGAATCCTCATTATCATTATTGCCATCTGAAGTGGAGGAAGAAGACTCCTCATCAATATCAGGAGGATCAAGATCCTCAGAAGAGCTGTCATCATGATGCAATTTCTCCAATGTGGTAGTGGATGGAGAAGTGGTATGAGAAGAACTAGAAGAACTCTCCTCAAAATGAACACTCCTCTCAATGAACAACTCATGGGTAGTAGGATGGAGAATTCTATACCCTTTGACATCATCGAGTTACCCAACAAATATACAAGGCTTTCTCTGTGGATCCATAGCCTTGCATTTCTTTTTTGGAATGTGGGCCCATGCAAGAGAACCGAACACTCTGAAGTGCTTAACTATGGGTTTTTGACCAGTCCAAGCTTGAAAAGGAGTTACCCCTTTTACAGCTTTGTCAGAAACTTGGTTCTAGATGTAACACACACAATTGATAGCCCCTACCCAATACTGAGGTGCCAAAGACTTGGAGTGAAACATACAATTGGCCATCTCCTTCAAGGACCTGTTCTTGCGTTCTGCGACACCATTTTGCTAAGGAATGTACAAAACTTTGTGTTGCATGTTGATACCTTCTGAAGCACAAAATTGTTTAAACTAATTATTAACATATTTACCCCCATTATCTGTACATGGAATCTTGATGAACTTCCCAGATTGTTTCTCTCCAAAACCTTTGAAATCTAGAAAACTCTCAAATACCTCATACTTTCGTTTGAGAAATTAAACCCATGTATATCTGGAAAGTCATCAATAATTGTCAAGACATATATAGCTCTACTGAAAGATGGTTGTGGAAATAGACCTGCCAAGTCACTGTGTACCAACTCCAATAGTTGTGTAGCTCTCCATCCTTTGCCTTTATCATACTTCTCCTTAGGATTCTTACTAAGAATGCATCCCTAGAAAAATCCATTAGAAAATCGAATAGAAGGAAACTCTGAAACCATGTCTTGTTGACTGAGTTGTTGCAAGTACCGGTAGTTCAAGTGGCAAAACCATTGATGCCACAAACAACTCACCTCATCTATATGAGTGAGTAAAACTATCAAAGGAGAGTCAGGAACAAAGTGAGAAAACTAATATAATCTAGAATGATGATCTGCTTTTCCCACAACAACAGTAGATCCATTATGAATTTCACTTATTACCATTGTATCTGGTGAAAAATCAACTCGCTTTCCATAACTAGAGTGAGTGATCTGATAAATAGATAGGAGATTAGTTTATAAAGATAGAACACAAAGGACATCTTGAAATGTTCCTTCGCCCACATCAACAGACCCTCTTCCATGCACTTCAACAAGAGTGTCATCACCCATTAGTATGATAGGCATAGAACATGGCTCTAAAGAGGTGAAATCATCTTCTGAAGAAGACATGTGGTGCAAATCACCCAAGTCAACTATCCAAGAATTGGGTTGTGAAGCAACAGCAACTAGGGCATTATCCTTTCCTTTCCCCTTACTCTTATTTGTGTCCTTTAAAGATCCTTCTGATTCAAACCCTGCTTGACTGAATCAGACACCTTGATATTATTCTTTTCAAGAAGATGTGAAAGGTGATCAATCTGTTTCCTTAAACACTTGTGTTCATCATGACCAGGCCTCTTACAATAAGAACATTTGACCTTCTCCTTCTTAGGTTGTTCACCTTTTGATGAAGAGGTTTGATTATCTGCTTTTGAAGTAGCAGATTTTTTGTCTTTCTTCTTCTCTCCTTGGTTCTTTTGTTTCTTATCTTACTTACTAGACCCTTTATGTTCTTTTGTGCCTTGATTTATAGCTAAGGCATGTGACTTAGAGGGTTTTATTGTACCCATTTGAATTAATTTATCCTGCTCCCTAGTGAGTTCTACAGCAAATTCATCTAGAGAAGGCATTTTGAATGTGGTACCTAGAGAAGGCATTTTGAATGTGGTACCTAGGGCACATTTTGTAGCATGGAATGTAGAAACAAACACTAAATAGTTAGGACCAAGCTTAAAAAGAGTACTCAAGATCAATTGCTTATCATCTTTCTTAGTTCCACACAATTCCAACTACAATCTTACAGACTTAAGTTTTGTGAAGAAGTCTTGTATAGTGTCAAAATTGGTTGGATTCAACCCTATGAGTTCATTCTCCAACTTATGACCTCTTAGCTCATCCTGCTTACCAAAGAGGTTTTTCAAAGTTGTCCACACTGCATTTGGTGTAGTGGCAGATTCAATGTGAAAAAGAAGGTCAAGAGAGACTGACATACACAGAGTACCAAAAGCTTCATCATATTTATTAAACCATTTAATCTTCTCTACATCACCATGAGGTTCAGTTTTAAGTCTCATAGTAACACGATGATATCCATGTCTTTTCAAATATATTATCATTTTAGACTTCCATTCAAAATAATTATATGGTGTTAAAAGAGGAATTGTAGATGCATCCATGATAGAAGAAAAGAAGATTGCAAAGAGTGCAAGAAGAGTGCAAGAAAGAAGACACAAGAGATACCCCCCCCCCCCCCAATATTACAAGATTGGCACTTTATAATTAGTGTGTTTAGAAGGCTTTTTATCATATTACAATGCTTTTAAGGCTCCAATGGCCAAAAATAGAAAGTTTTAATACAGATAATTTAATACAAAAAAAATTTAAAAATAGCCTTATAGATGTGTAATACTTTTCAACACCTTTCCAACAACTATTCGTTTTTGAAAAACAAAGTTGTGATGTGAAACATATGACCTGTTCAAGGAAAAAAAATGTAGTTGATTCAACCTGCAATATATGATGGAAAAGGAATAATTTTTCAATGAGACCTACAAGAATGGAAAGTTCTCATTTCTAGCTTTTCGTCAAGTACTTGTTGGCGAAAATTTGACACCCGAGGCAAAAGTTATGCAACCTTTAAGAGAGGTTGTTGAATCTTCTAGCTTCAAAAAATGGCTCATGCCCTATTCAAACTTGAAATTTCTGCAAAAAGTATTAATTTTCTTAGAACAACATCAAAAAACCAAAAGTTTTTTGATGCTGGGAAGAACACCCAGAAATCGTTTTTCCTAAATATCAGAAGAAGCTAGAATTATGAAGCCAAAATGAAAACAACTCCAATAAAAAATAATTCACTCTAGTTTTTTTATCATGTCCTCCAAACTTTGATTTTGGTGAGACAAAAGTCACCTTTGACTTTCTCAAGCCTTCTAGACCCTCTAGAAATGTCGAATAAGCTTCTAATATTGCCAAAAAACTGCAATCACCCAGATCTCACAATAACACATATATAAAACCAGATTTAACTAGAAGTTATTTTCCTTTAAACTATTTTGATTCTCCATGTCACATGAGAATGTAGGAGAAGAGCATACTTGGTTTTTAAGGAAAATATTAGCTATCTAATAGTCTCAAATCTCTCAAATAAATTAGAAAAGCAATGAGCTATACCAAACAACACGGCTCTTATACCATGTTAGATTCGACGAGAACCAAGAACCGAGCAACAAATGATCAAAGATCAAAATAGATGAATGAAGATATATCTGATATGAGAGAAAAATAGAGACAGAGAAGATAATTTTGAGAAGACTCTCACCGAGCTATCACTGAACTAGTGAAGGTGAGAGTATAATGCTTATTATATAGAAAAATAATAGCATATACATCCAAGAGGTGCATCAACTCCCACCTCCATAAAAAATGGGAGGTTTAACCTACTACCCCATAAAAGGTGGGAGGTTTTTACCTACTTGGTAAATGCCAAAACATGTGGCATAACCTCCTTACATAAAAAACAAAAAAAGGAGTTATAAGAGGTGGCACATAAAGCCGAAAGAGGGTGAGAAACCCAACTACACCATAAGCCACTTAGGAAATGATAGAATAGTGGTTATGAGAGGTGGCACAACAAGCCAAAAGAGGGTGTGTAACTCAACTACCCATGTAAGGTGGAGAGTTACACATGTAGCTGAAGTCTTTTGCCACATGTCCTCATATTAACCACTCCTAATAACCTAAGCAAGCTTAATAATATAGGTAGGAAAAATAAATACCCCCTAACATAAGGAAAATAAAAAACCTACACTAACACTAGGTGCCATAGTCCACTAGGAATAGGGCACTGGGTACCATAGTGGATCCAGCCAATAAGGGACAAAAGAAAGGTGGTTGATGAGTGCATGGACCCAATACATTGGATCAAGTCACCTCATGAGCATATGACAACAGTTTGGATACGATAAGGCCGAAATAGGCTCAAAATGACCTAGAAGGAGGCACACTAAAGCAAGGGCCCTAAAAAGAGTGTGAAATTTTAAAGGGGTTACAATTTACAACAATATAGTATATCATAATTCATATGCTTCATTTATTATATTTTGACATGCACTCATAGATTATTTTACTCATTCAAAGAGTGTGTTTTTATTGTGCTTCTTATCTTTCACCTTCTAGTGGTGTTTCCTTAAGATATCTCGTGAGTTTATTTGTCTATCACGTTGATATACCATTTTTAGATGCCCATGATGACCTTCCTTTGGATCAATTTATGTAATTTTCTAATATATATTTTGAGATCTTGAAATATATTATTATAATTTTGTATCACCCTATATCCTATTCATTTGCATGAACATATGGCTTAAACATATATAAATAATAATTCTATAAGAATCCCTTACAATTTTACTAGGCTTATTTGAGAATGAAGTCTTGTCTCAATTTTGTTGTTTATATACCAAACAATCTTTAACACCAATTAGATGTCATCATAAGCAAGTTACAAAATGTGGAGAAATACATTAATGGATTGCAAAAATCTCAAAAGAAAGATTACACTAGTGAGATACTACATAATCCTTTATATGACATATTGACCTACACTTCATTGTGCATAGTTTCATATGATCATAGAGATGATTCATTGATTCATATAAGGTCCTTCAAAATGGCTTGCTTAGACTACCTTTATGATGAAAAGCTAATTTCTCTAGATTATTTTCAATGAGTTTGTGTGATTATGCACTTAGTTTTATTTTTTACTCCATGCTTCTATTTCTTCTTTTGGAGACTTAAATATCATTATACATTTTTTTTAATGCAACATTGAGCCTAAGAAAATAATTGATCAACTAGTACAATGTAAATAATTGATCAACTAGTACAATGTAAACAAAGAGAACATGAGACTCTCAATGAGTATATTCTTCAATTTCAATCTATGGTTGTTAAAGCTAAGTTTCAAACTGTCGAATAATGAGCATTAGAGTTTACACATCAAGTTACGTCTACTTCCACTAATTAAAGAACAGATGTTTTACAAAACTTGTTCTTCGTTTTATGAGTTAGGTGTTAGTGTATGAAGATATGAACTTGCCTTGTAAGAAAATAACCCTTCATGTTATTTAGCACTCCTCCTTCCCCTAAGTTGCAATCATTGATAAGCATAGAATAATGGGGTAATGAGATAGATATAAGGTCAAGCATAATGATGATCACCATGCCACCATCATCCAAATAAAACCAAAAGTGTTTAGAGACTTCACTAGATTGGAGGATCTTCCAAATGTCATAACGAAACAACCTAAGAAAAGAAAAAAACTTGTCACTTTACCTTTTATTGAACCAACTAATACATTTAGAGGTGTCTCTCAACAATTCAAAGCTAGATATTTTGTGATTGCCATTGGACACATAGTCATACTATAGGTGCGTCAATCTCAAGCATAAAATTCAAAATCTTATCAACAAATATGTGATAAAGGATGAGGATATGCATAATCATGTAAACACATATTTAGGTCCTCCACATGATGAGTATAATCAAATGAAAATGGATAAGAATCTTTTCAATGTTTTTTATGACAAGTATGTTAGTTTTTATGGCACTTATAATAATACACCTAGCACACCACACATGGAAGTTACAATGAGGTAATCACACATAATGAACATGAACAAAACATATACTCAAATATTCGCTTGAGCATCTCACGAATAATGGCATGAAAGCCAAGATACATCTAATCTAATTCATTCCAAGATTACATCGCATATATACCACATTTGTTCAAGTGAAACATTCCATGACCATACATCATCCTCTATGAATCGTGGCATTCTGATGGATAGTTTCATGGGGGCACATATATTTGTGTGACATATGTCTTGATCTCATTGAAATAGACCTACACCCACTTGGTTTTGATGGATTTATTGGTTGATATGTTTGCATGTCCCTTCCACATGTTACAAGTATTTTTATGCTATTTTAATTCCTTTTTGTGCTTTCGTTTAATCTTGCCACTTGAGGGAAAGGTACCATTTCTTCTAGCGAGATTTATGTCTTCATGCATTCTCATTGCACCCAAATGTGGGTTGCATTTATTTATCTTTTAGTATTCATTCACTTGAATCATGCATGGGTAAGTACACATTCATCACTCAATTTTGTATTTAATCTATCACATGATGAGTTTTTAATTAATTTTATGCACTTCTACCTCTCAACTTGTGCACTCCTTTGCAAATCCACACAAATTGGGGGGCATATTGTTCATAATTTCATCTTCAATTCATGCACAATTGCAATGTACGTGAGCACACATTTGTTACGAAGTCTCAAATTCCATAAAATTCCTACCATTTTATCTTACTATTATTCCATTTATTTCTACTCCAATATGCATGAACACTTACGTTTGTACACACCAAAACAAAGGCTAGATATAGAAAAACAATTCACCTCTAAATACACTTGATAGAATTTCCCCACCCTAGACAATTTCAAAATAACATAATCAAAATCATAGCCACAATCTCATCCACCTTTACCAAACTTCAAACTAGATTTCACAACCACCAATTATAGGCATGACCATTGCTCATGGACATGCACAACAATAAGTTTGAATTCAGTGTTTAGGGTGTGTATATAAAATAATCATCCTCAAGTCACTTCACATCATGAAGCACAACACATTCTCACATTTATCTTTTTCTACATCACATTCAACACAACTTCATTGTCTCTAATTTCCACTATTTGAGACTTAATTAAGGAACAAGTGTTATAAACTTCAATCCTTGCATAGCAAACCTCGAGATGTTTTCTTAATACTCCACTTGTTTCCTAAGACAAACACATATTGCTGATGCCAAACATCTAATTTTGCCCATGACAAAATCCCAAAAATCAGAACAACATTATACCCCTAAATAACAAATATTTTACATTTGTGCACTTCGATTCCAAAACATTTAATCTCAAAAATCACAATATATAAATTTCAAGAACCCTTTTTCATCTTATTTACATTTCAACATACTTAAATTTTAAATCATATTAAAATCAACACCTATATCTACATTTGATTGATTTTATTGAGCACTCCTACACTTTTTTAAAAAGTCCTTTAATTTTTTTTATATTGAATCGAAGTAAAGATTAATTACATAGAATGAGGCAACCAGCAGACTTTCAGAAAATAAATGAGATTAAAGAACTACCACAATCTCATACAACCCATACAAAGCTTGGGTAAGAAAAAAGAACCCCAAAACTACCATACAAATGATTTTTTATTTTTTTCTCTAGACACATCATTTTTTTAATCTCTAGATGGAACCACCCTTTACCTTTAAGAACTACCACAATCCCATACAACCCAAAAAAAGCTTGATGTAAGAAGAAAGAATCCTAAAATTTACCAAACAAATCATTTTTTTACCTCTAGATAGAACCACACTTTACCTTTAAGAACTACCACAATCTCATACATCATTTTTTAATCTCTAGATGGAACCACTCTTTACCTTTAAGAACTACCACAATCCCATACACATCACTTTTTTATCTCTAGATGGAACCACCCTTTACCTTTAAGAACTACCACAGTCCCGTACCAAAAAAAAAGCTTGATGTAAGAAAAGGAACCCCAAATTACCATACAAATCATTTTTTTAATCTTTAGATGGAACTACCCTTTACCTTTAAGAACTACCACACCCTTTACCTTTAAAAACTACCACAATCCCCTACCCAAAAAAAAAATAACTTGGGGTAAGAAAAAAGAACCCAAAACCACCATACAAATCATTTTTTAATCTCTGAATGGAACCACCCTTTACCTTTGTCTTTAAAACACTATAATTTAATTTTAAAATTTTGTCAACATACACTAAATTGACATCAAAATTTACCTTGCATGGAAAACCTGCACATTAAAATCAATGATGAGATTATATTGAACTTTGAGATATCACCCACAACCAAAATGAAGTTCCAAACTTAATTTGTACTGGTCACAATGATTCATGATAAAGACTAGCCTTTAAAAACAATTACTAGACCTAATATATCTTTTACTCTGTTTTTTCTAGTACTTGACAAAGCCTTCTGTACTCTAAACCACAAAGACAGGCCTTGGAAAGGGCAAAAAAAACAATGAATGGGAATGGGAATGGGAATCGGTATGGGTGAAGCATGATTTTGATGTTGTCACCAAGGTCGAGATCTATTTTGAAAAGCCCTTCCTTCAATGGTAACGCTGTTTTACTGTCACAGTCCACTTCAACAGCTTTAATTGTTCGGTGACTGTTTATTGCAGAGGTACTTTCAGAGTTGATATAGGAAGAAGTGCAGATTTCATCTATTTCTTGTTTTTTAAGCTAAGACGATATGTTATCTAATTCAAACTTCTCACAGACCACATGTTACCAAATGGGCTCATGATGATCTGACAGCAATATGAAGTGTTCCAAAAGTCAAGGCAAACATGACACTGACTGGGTAAAAGCCTTTTTCTAAGAATAAATGCAAACAAATGCTATTGGTGCTCTACACTGGACTGGTCTCCTAATATAGACCAAAATCTTGAAATAGAATAACTTTACTTGTCAATGGAAAAAGAAAGTGAAAGCTAAAGTGCCATGAAAACGATGGGAAGCATCCATTAAAGACATGGTTATGAGAAGAGGAGATCAGACTCCGTAAGCATAAAAATTCAAGCTGATGGCCTGTTATATCCATTTATCTTGCATTTTAACCAGAGAGTTTGGAAAGAAACCTTTGCCTTCTCAATGCCATGTTCAATAAATGGGTAAAAGCCAGAAGCAGATTTGTTTATAAACCAACAAAAGTTTTAAACAGTTGCAGAGACTCCTGCCTCTAAAACCCTACAAAAACCCTCCCCCAAAAACCACAGCCTTCTGTCAGCATGGCTGTACTTCAGAAACGAACACTGAGCTGCAGAATTCATTCAGTTTTCTCCTTTTGGCATATGGCTCCACGCTTATGCTTGAGGTGCGAGTAGCACTTGTTTTGTCACTGTCCCAGCTGCTGAAACATGCCCCTGCATCAAGAACTCCAGTAGGAGTTTTTGCTGCTGATAGGGATCCTCCTGATATCTGGTTTTTCTTGCTTCTTGTGAAGGAATTCTCTATCATAATTTCCTGGATCAGATTGTAACACCCAAACATTCTTTCCTGTAAAGAAAACGAAGTGTTAGTGAAATGCAATCTAGGTACAAGTCATAAGAGATTACCCATTTGATTACTTGAATTGAATCATGCTTACTTTGTCCACATTGCTGCAAGAAGATAGAACCCTCTTGTAATGGGCTGCTTCCAGAGGTACCACTTCCTCAGCTGCACACAGTACTGCTGCTGCTGCAATGGCAGATGGCTTGTATTCTGCCATATCTGCCACTGAAATACATCATAGGCAAAGATATCAGACATGTTATAGCTTCAACTCAAATTGATCTTGTGTTTATACAAACTCTTAAATATATCTGCCATGACTGTGCTGCACCTCTATTGAGTTCAATCTATTTTTTATAATCTTTTAATAGGATTTGAGTGTATGTATGAGTATCACTATGCGGCAAGTTCAAAAGTCAAATAAACCAGATGGAATTTCTGTTAAAAAACAAAGAACAATGCGAGACTTCGATTATAAAACAGAGCAATGCAAGACTGTTATTACTGAACAGAGCAATGTGAATGGATTTGAGATTACCTTTGACAGTGTTAAGAATGAGCTCAACAGCCCTCTCAATCAGATGTACGGGAGTGACATTGTTCCGTTCAATGGCTTTGGAGACGAAGTAATCAACAAAGGAAAATGGCGTAACAGAGTGCATTCTCCATTGCAGTGTGCTCAGAACCAGAAGCTCCATTCTTTGAATAGTATGTGCATCAAATATGAACTTTGCATCCTCCCCCTGCATATCCAAGAAAAAACATCAGATGTCTCATCCACATTGTCCTGTTCTCATAAATTCCAGCAATATGCTTGGTCCTTTAACAAGGCCTGTTTTTCACCTGCAAATCTTGAAGAAGGGGAACATGAATGTCCGCCATTTTAACCGCCAGAGACAAGCAAGCAACAGAGACCAGCTGGAGCATCCAAGCCTTGCAGGTACCTTGCTGCAATGGCGCTCAGGAACTTATATTTCCCTTTTGTACATACAATCCAAAGAAACAACAAACTCTTTACCAACAAAGAGCGCATGCATTCAAGAGATAAAAAAGACAACACTATCTTTCCCCCCAGATTACTTACTGGCAGCTTAAATATCGAAAGGAACCGATCCAGGTAATTAACAGCCAGGTAGCCAGTCAGGGACCCAAAATTATAAAAGCAATGCACCTGCCAACATGAGCATAGGGACATTCAGCAAACTAATGAACAGTCCAATCTAATATTAGCCCAATCTGCATTATAACTTGAATCAAGAAAGTCGGAATGGGCAGAAGGCATCAATCTTCTAAACAAGCAAACACAGTTTGGTATATCTACAGACCAATTTGACTTAACAACACGGAAATCTGCACTGATAAACCAGCATATAAATCTTAAAACTGTGCACCTAAATACACTTCCAATCGAAACTAAACACCCATAGAAACAATCTGTTTTACAAGCAAATACATTTTCACAGGTCTACAGACCAATGTGGCACATATAAACTGGTAACTCGGTACATTATTCATAAACCCGAATCTTAAGTCACTGCAAAACCTGAGCACCCAAAAACACATTCAATCGATACAAAACCGAACACCCATTGAATCAATCTTCCATCTCTTTCATAAAAACACCAATTTCGTTGCATTCAGGGGACCAAACCAAGCAACTAGACTAAACACCTTGAGAATCCAGTTGACAGCCTCCCTGCGAGCGTTAAGATCAAGGGTTCGATTCCTGAACCGCTCCACATAGCCTTGCTTGGGCATGAACTCGGGCTCTTTTTGGAGCAGCACAGAGAGCGACTCATCATCCTCAGCTGCAAAGAAAGACAGGGACAAATGGGTCTGTTGGGTATCGCCCTGGTTGTCCCAGGATTCGAAATGCGAACCATTCTCAAGCACATTGGACACACAGTCAAAGCTGGGCGCCATGGCTGCCTTGTCTCAGATCTTCACCATTGATTCCTTCTATACTTCTTCCCCCCCAACCCCCCTCTTGAAACAATCAAAAGACAAGATTAAAAAGCCCAATGAATTCAACGGGCGTGCAATCCTCTGTGAAATCAGTCACAATCCCTTCTAGAGAATGCAAAGGAACCTCCTCTTTTCTCTTTTTCCTGCTTGTAATAGGTGGTCCTTTTCTCTCCTTACTCCCACCTCCCCTAAATTTGGCGGAGGCCTTTTGCCTGCGAGATATGTCCGCTAACTAACTAGTTAAAACTCCTTTCCCTCCTCCCTGGCATTGCTAAATTAATGATTATGCTGCTCTATTCTACACAACACGTGCCTCGCAAGCTGCCGGCACCTGCCTTCCACAGAAAGGGGACAAATCCTGTATTTGGCCTTTTAAATCTCAGTCTAATTTGACTCTCTCGTTTACTGCAACACCCTCTTAATTAATTCCCTGGATTTGATGGAGACACTACTTAAACAAATATACCCAACTCTGAAAATTTCCAATTACTCTACAGTATTTTGACAACACTAATAATTACTGCACCATAGTAAACAATGGAGAAATGGGTGGTTTTCTAGTTTTATGTGACTGTATGCACACTCTCGCTAAAGTACGCTGCTAAATGTAGAAGGAGTTTTAATGCTTAAGTAGAGGGGCTGGAGACTCGGTCAAGGGCTCCGTATATGTTGGCCTCATCCACTCTACCGAAAACAGTGTCATGCCAAACAAATAGTACTAAACCATTTCACGCCTAACAGCTTTTTCCCCACTCCCTTGTTGGCCACTCCAAGTCTCTGAACTTGCTCCATGCATGCTCCTCATGAGGATGACAACGTTGTAAACAATTTTTTTGAAGTAGGAATGAACGAAGAATTCCTAATTAATTGTAGTTGATTTGTGGATTCAATTGTGTAAGCATCTAAAACATCAATATTTCAGTACACACTATGAATCATCATAATGAAAGAGAACAATTGATGCAAAAGTGCTTACACAATTGAATCTAAAAATGAATTACAACCAATAACATGGATTATGGAAATCTGATGAATCTAATTGATTTCGTGATTGAAAAAATGCCTTAAAGTGGCATAATTTTTATTTATATCCTAAGGATAAGTAGGTTCTTTTGTTGGGTATACAAACATTTTTGGGGGGTATTGAGAGATAATGTATGATTTTTTGGATACAATCGCGTTCATATCTTATTGATTTGCATGAACATATGGCTTAGACATGTATACACATGAGTTGGCCTAGTGGTGGAGAATTTGTACTCTTGAAAGAGATGTCACAAGTTCAAAACTTGCACAATTGAAAAGAGAGTTGAGCAATAGGTTTCATTTGATCTTCATAGGTCTATCAAGCAAAGGTACCCATTAGATCCATCTTTTTTTTGTAATTCTTATTGAAGTTTTCTACTTATTATTAGATAAGTGTTTGAGTTCTCTTGTCGGAAGGTTGTTTCTTCTTAATCAATGATTATTTACAGTTTTAATTGCTTATTTGACAAGGATACAACTTTCTTTCCTATTTTTTGTGAGCAAAACTTGAAAATTTGTACAGTAGGCTTGATTGTTTCTATAATGAAATCTAGTTCAAAAATTACTTATCACAAAGATGAACTATTTTGTGTCGGAAAGATAACCCTCCTAATTGGGTGGTCAAAAAAGTTGGGATTAAGTAGGACCTTTCAAACAAGGGTTATCCACTTGCTTTGTCCTCATCCTAGTAATCTATGGGGACATGGATGATGGAATAAGTTGTTAAGAAAGGAGCAAGCTATTCTTTAATATATTGTAGGAATTTTTCAAGTGTCAAAAATTATTTTCTTATTTTTCTTTATATTTCTTCTCTTTCTATCTAGTTTTATCTTCTCATATATGTCACCTTGAGAAGATGTTAAGGGATTTCTTATTTCTTGGCAATAAAAGACAAATCTTGTTGGCACATTTATTACAAATTTAAGAATAAGGGAGGCACTAGATTAAATACTTTTATCTTATAAGGTGTTTATCTTGTAATCAAGTGGGTGATTAAAGCTTTTTCATGGTTTTGAGTCTTTGAAGGTTTTATTAAAGAACAATATTATTTGTGATTTCTTTAAAGGTAAGTTTAATTGGAAAGGACTTGATTTTGTTGATTTGTTGTTTGGTAACTTTAGTTATCATGTTAGGGGTAGTGTGGTGTATGGGTCCATCTAGAAGGCATCAGATAAATTTAGGAAATGTGTGGTGGAATGGGATATCAAGGATATCAATAATGATTATTTATATCCTTTTGGATCTTAATGGTAATCTATTGAACTAAATGGAAGTCCTCTTTCTCTACATAAGAATATTCTTCTAAAAATTATTTAAGAATGGCATTAAATCTTATGTAATATAATAAATGAAAATGGATTTTTTTTTCTATGGGATGCATTCAAGATTAATTTTAGCATTCTTGATACTCAAAAGATAAATTAATATTTAATTCTTGTTGATCTTGGTATGAACCATCTTGTTTTGGAAAGGAATTATAATTTTGTGATAACTTCTATTGACCTCATATGGTGAACATTCATTAGAGGTTACTATTAATATTATATATAGCATGTTTTCTAATATTGATAAAGTTCAACTTCATTTCAACACCCTTTGGGGGTAAATGACTCTAAATCTAATTGGTTTACCAAGGTTAGTAATATTTGGTATAATGTGATTGAGCTTCAAAAATCCTTTTTAGATTGTGTCTTCTTAGAAAAATTTGATTACGAATGAATTTTTTAACTTCAATCATACAGTGTGTCTTGTGTGTGGATTATGTGAATCTTTTGTGCATCTATTTTTTGAATTTTATTATACAAGAAGTGTGGAACTATTTATTACTTTTTTGGTCTTAGTGATTCAATGTTCCTCTAGTTTCATGGTGGGATGTCTTGTTTGGTAGTATTGAAAATTCTTTCAAAAATATTGGTGAATTGTTCGATAAATTTTGGTTGGTCCTATCAACTTAAATTTCATGGTTTATATAGATTAATATAAATTTGTATATTTTTTAAGGTAAAATTAAGGTGGACTTTTACTTCTTAAAAGAAGTCAAAGTATTTTTGGTGTACACATAGGTGAGTGAGAAAGTTGACTTGTTTAGAGCTAAGATCAAGTGTGCCATCGAAATTCATTTTCTTAGCAAAGGTAAAGATTAGGTGGTGAAGATGCTACAAATGGTTTCAATTCAAAAAATATGGTTGTTATTGTTGATCCAAGTAACTATGATAGACTGCATATTTCTCTCATTCTAAATTAATTGGTAAGAATTTTGTTGAACTAAGAAGATTAACCTAACTATGGAAGTTGAAGAGAAGTTCAATAAAGAGGAAATTTTGGATTATTTTTTGTTTTAGTGGTGTTTTTATATTTGGATATACTTATGTGGGATGTTTGTTAATATGGTGTTCATTTTTTGATATACTAGAACAACTTATACATTTTTAATATTTTTGTTTTCTTTCTTGAACCTTTTTATTATGGTAATGTGAAGCTTCTTTAAGGCTAGAAACTACTTTTTTTATTATGATAAAATAATGTGTATCTTTGTGAAGACTTATGCATTATGAGTCATATTTGTAAACTATATTCCAATATTTAAAAACTATTTATCATCTATGTGAGTGTGAATAAGAGCATTTAGTAGGGTGATCCCATGATAGTGGGTTACACTTTCACCCATGAATAAAAAATAAAGTTGGCAAAAATACTTTTAACAAGCACCTTTGTATGAACACATATGTTCATACTTAGGCTCTTTTTTGACCTTCATAGGAACAAGAAGCCTTTGTTTGAATGGGATGTGAACAAAGGTGCCCTACAAGCTTTCTAACAACTATAATTTTAATATATTTTGATTTTATTATGAATTTTTTTTTTAGTTCTACTAAACATAGGTTTTTCGTTGAACATCAACTTCTCTATTCTACACAAGAGGAAAAATAGTAGATAACCAAAAAAAATTCTAAAAAATATCTAGATGCAATTGTTATTGATGTCCTTAATCCAACAAAAAAAAAAGAATTCTGATACATACAAAAAAACTTATGATCCATATATATATATATATATATATATATATATATATATATATATATATATATATATATATATATATATATATATATATATATAATCATTTTGAATTTAGACCATCATCATTATGTCACAGATCTAATGGTAGAAATTATATTGGTTAGTCTCACCCTAGAAGACAACCCAATTTATGAGGGCATTGTATTATGGCTATGCATTGTTGTATTGCAATAGATCACAATATATGTGAGAGTCTAGTAGCTATTGAGTTGCCTCTAAATCTCAGGTTGGTAATATCCCTATGAAAAACCTACAATGCAAGTATACTATAATATTGTTTGTTTTCATAATAATATATTGGGCAGGTTTGGAGTGTGGGGGCCCAAAAGGGTTTCCCCATTTAAATCATTGTGTTGTGTGAATGGTATTTTTATTTATCACTATTAATTCTATAATAGTTGTAAATATATTTTATTTTTTGTATAACCCATCTCTCAAGACTAGTGTAGGAATTTGTTTGCTACCTAAGCTTCCTTTCAAACATTTCCCAAGCAATGGGACTCTGGAGTTGGCTTATGGCTAATCCTAGATGGGTACATTGGAATTCAATTAATTTGGGGAATTAAGGTGTCTCAACCTTTGCAAGTCCTAACATTGGTAATTAGATTTGTTTATTTAATATTTGATTTAATTTTATGAGCCAAGTAGATAATTTTGTTTGCAAATGCTATTTCATCAATTTGTGGGAGTTGGCATGTTGACTTGTCATCTTACTAGGAAAGTGGCATTGATTTTTTGTCCTCAAGTAGCCATCCCACTTAGAGGACCTTGGATTATTGAGGTAGGTGACAAGTGTCATGTAATGAGAAAATTATGACAATATTATATGATGCACCTACCTATGATAACTTATAACAATTGGCTATTCCTAGAGGTTGGCACCCATGCATGCTTGGTTATTGCATGTGTGAGGGTTCTTACATGTTGAGGAATCTGATTGCATGTAAGGGAGGCACCCAAGTTGGAAGATTCATATAACAATTTATGATTGTGATTCACATGTAGACAAGTTGCATGCATGAAAGTGTTTTGTGTGTCTTGGGTTCTTAGAAGCTCATGTTAGTGCCACTTGGACTTAGGTGTCCATTTTGGGCTCTTTCTCTTATGCATTGTAAAATCATAAAGGTGTTGTTATTGTTCATGTTCTTCATGTTGTAGTTTCTAGTTGTTCAATAGATGAAGTGTTATGTTACCAGAATCAATCCAAGTTGTGGGTTGATGTAGATACTCCCATTGAAGAAGCTATTGTATTGGGGTTGTATTGTACTCATTGTTTCATTAATGCAAGGTATTGTGTTTTGGAGTGTAGGTTTTTCTCCCAAAAGGGCTTCCCCCACACATATCGTGTGTTCATTGTAACATATCTTTATGCATGTTTATTATCTCTTTCTAATGTTTTAGAAAGAAGATTTGTAAAGAAAATTTGAACTATCTTCCCCACTAGATTAATGTTTGGAAATGTCTTTCAAGCCTTTTCTTCCTTTCAATTACAAGAGAGTTGTATTTTTACAATACTTTTGAGTATTCAATATGTTCTCATGGTTATCCTATTGGACCTCAATATTCTACTTGTATTAATTGATATGTAGATTCATATTGGGTAGGCGACAGTAACAATAGAAGATTCACCTGTGGATATGTATTATGATGTTTGGTGGTGCCATTAGTTGGATGAGTAAGTGGCAAGATATAGTTGCTTTGTCCATGATAAAAGTTGAGTACATGGTAGCTTTTGATTTTAGTGTTGACGCATGATTGATTACTATATGTTGTGGCAATCAGAGTGCCATATATTTGGTGAATAACCCTACCTTCCATGCTAGAATTAAGCATATTGATGTTTAATTATATTTTATCTATGACATGTTGGAAGATGGAAAGGTGAAATTGGAGAAAGTTGATACTTTGGAAAATATTGTAAATGTACTAATAGATCTTGCGAGCATAGAGAATTTCATATGGTGTTTTGAATCCATGAGCCTCGTGACCCCTAGTAGTTAATTTCTTGTTGTCTCTTGAAAGATATTTGACAAGCGAGTGAATGTTGAGATTAAAGTGTCCAAACCTTTGCAAGTCGTAGCATTAATTATTGATTTTATTTATTTAGCCTATTTTTTATGTCCATCCAATGATGGCATTTTGTGGGACCTACTTTGATGAGGTGGCATATTTGATGGTAGGTGACTAGGATGACATGCATTATAAATTGGTGTTAATATGTATCCCACTTTTTGGACTTCATTGTAAGATAAAATGGTAGCATGTTCCATAAGTTGTAAGATTTGAACTATGACAAATTATGATAGCACTTTGACATCTAATATAATAGTGTAACATTCATGACTAGTAGAAATGTCAAATGAGGGAGTGTTAATTTCTTTAATGTGGTAAATGTGTTGCATGACAAGTCGGACCTTTGCATACATGCAAATTTATTTCATGTTGACATTTGATTGTAATTATCATGTGTAAGATAATGGGGACACCTTGCATGTCCATCTTCAAGTTGGCATGCATGCAGTGAAGAGGATGATGAAATTTGAAAATTTTAAACATTCGTCTCGTAGCTCTTTAAATATGAGTGTTTGGAATGGATTTGTATGGTAGTATTCGTTGTAGGTATTGTTATGTTTTCAAAATTACTTTACGATTTCAACACTATTATTGCTCCTAAAGAAATTTTCTATACAAGTGTTTATAATTATCTTTGTTTACCGCAATACATTGAGTAGGCTTTTAGAGTGTGGGTTTTATTTTTTATTTTTGTCCTGAAAGGGTTTTACCCATGTATATCTTGTTGCAGTGTCCTAAATTGCACCCAATGCATTTATGACACTTATGCATGGTGCCCAGTGCATTCATGACGAACTAATGATCAAAACCCATCATTTTGGCATCATGAGCCTCGAAGACAAAGTGCCTCTATTTGCCCTAAAACCCCATTTGGGCCTATCTTTGAGAAGACGGAAGCGCGTCGCACAAACATCTGCATGTCGCGCTAATGTCCCAATGAGTCTGTGGAATCTCATGGCTTGCAGGTAATCAGATGCCTTCCGACAAGTGTCCATAGGCTCACTTTCAACTGTAACGACTCTTCGCGCTTCTTTCCAGTTTAAAAACTCTTATTTTCTCATTTGGAGGGGTTCCTCTTGGCTCTCTTGGTTCCACTCTCTTGGCGACTCCTTGGCTCTCTTTGATCTCTTGATGCTCTCTTGAATGCTCTAAGAACACTATCAAGCTATCTCTATCTACAATGCTCTTGTAACTATCTTGCAACAACAAGCACATATCTTGAGCTTCATCAAGCTCATATCTTGAAAAGGGGAGTTTGGTTGCACGCCTTGTCTTCTCTTTATTATTTATCTATCTTTTATTATTGCATGCAATTTATCTATCATATCTTTAAATGTATTTATCATCTAGGTGCATTCAACTTATCATTTTATCATTTTTATCTACTAGCGAAAGGGGTTTGCTTCCATTAAGCGGAGTATAGTTTCTATTTGCAGTTTTATCCATTATTTTTTAACCAATCTATCTATCTGGCTGCCTGTGGAGGTGGAAACACCAAAATGGGGGTCTGACTGATGCAAGCCCCTATACAGCCGCAATGTTTTCCCCTATCTCTGTGTATGCCGGTGACGAACAGGTTATTGGTGGTTGCAGAGGATTACTGTGCTCTCTAGTTGTGTAGACTACAACACGCCACGCTTGCGTCCGATACCTGAGACCTTCCCAGTTCTCTGGTATAATCTATTTTCAATTCTATATTACATTGTTAGTTCAGATTCTCGTGCTTTATCATTTCTGCACCTTACTCGTTTAATTATTTATCTTTTAGCATAGTTTTATTTTGTTGTTATCCCCTGGCTCACCCTTAGCTCCAGTTTAAGTGAGGTGGCGGAAGATCAATTTTCTCTCTAGGATTCATCATATTAGAGGTAGCAAATCCCCTCCTCTACACTTGTGTTGTGAGCTTTATCTATAGTTATGTTGTTTATTTTGTCTTTATTGTAATGTGCATCTTCGCATTGTAACTTCATAAGGATTAAAGTTTAAAAATAATTTGCATAATCTTTCCTTATTGATCAGTGTAGGAAGTTGTTCTACATACTTTTATTCCTTTCAACAACTAGAGAACTTTATGGTGAAGGGTAAGGAAGATATGGTTTATAAGTTAAATAAATTTCTTCAAGGTTGAAAATAATCCCCCTAAATGTTGTATCAAAAGTTTCATTATTTTATTTTAAAGTTAGGATTTGTTAAAGAGAAATAAACCATTATGTTTATTATAAATAGATACGTGATCTCCATTTATTGTTATCATATTTTTATGTTTATGAAATAATGATTCAAAATAGTAAGGAAATAATTAGGGCTTTAAAATCTTAGGTTTTATTTGGTAGTGTTTTAGGATCTAACATTACTAAAATATAGTCTTATATATGATATGGTCTACGCCAAACCAAACACTACATGAGTAGTGGGAGTCCTAAGAATATATGTCCAGTTTAGAAAAAGAGCAATTGAATCTTATAAAAAGGGTCTTCAAGTAACTTTAAAACATGTCGAAGTTTTTAATTTACTACCAATAATGTCCAAAATTGAGAAAAATATTGGATGCGTTGGAATTCATATATTCTGATTGGATGGGAGAAATGGATGGCAAGGGACCTACCTATAGGTATGTATTTACGCAATTTAGTGGTGCAATTAGTTGGATGAGAAAATGATAAGTTGTGGTTTCTCATTTGATAATAGATGCAGAATACATGATAACTACATATATTGACAAGGAAGTAGTGTGGCTTCAAAGATTGTTCTTGGATTTTGGGTCAAGTCAAATATAGTATTGATTAATGTGATAGCTAGAGTACCATCAACTTGGAAAAGAATCCTAGCTTAACATGTAAGTGCATTGACATGTAACATCATTTTGTTCATGGAATGGTGGAGAACAAGAGGGTTGTGTATAAGAAGATGAATACTTTGATGAATTTTGTAGATACATTAATGAATCTAAAGAGCATAAATAATGTCAAATGGTACGGGATCTACCTATAAAGATCAACTCCTAGTATTAGCTCTCTATGTTGAGTAACCCTTATATTTCTTGCAATTCATACAAGTGAAAGATTATTAATATGAGGCAACTAGGGTTTGTACCCCTTGCAATCCATTGGTTTACTTAAATCATTTAATGCTTGTACTATAATAAAATAATGTTACCATGTAGAAAAGGGTACCCCAGTTGGATGGGATCTTAAGATTTTATTGTTGGCATTCTTTATCATGTAGTCATTGAGCTTATGATACTTGTAAGCATTGATTGATTAGGAATTACTAAGTGGAATTTGATTACAATCTCTAATAGGCTATTTAAAGTTATGAGAGGTATATAAGATATATTGCATGGAGTTATTGAAAAATACATTGGAATTCCTTGCTCATAGGAATCCACTAGTGAACTAAGGAGCCACTTTCCAAGTTGGTAGGATTTACTCTCAAAGAATGATCATGGATTGGACTTAAACCATTTGTTTCAAGTATTGTCTCATGTTTTTGAGCCCATGGATTTGAAAAACCATTAATATTTTGTTAGCCATCTTTGGTGTATATATTGAGGGCTTTGGGTGGATATTATAATTCAATTTTATGTAGGGTTATGCTACAGATAATCCTCTCAAATTAGAGTGTAGATATTATGTGAAGCACAAAGACTCTATTATTGTGTTATATCACTTTTTGAATAATGTATTGGATATGTACCTTGTACACTAGGTTTCTCCCTTCACAAAATTTTCTAGGGTATATTACGTGTTAAGTTTTATGTTCCTTTTTTCTTTCTCCTCTTACTTTAATGTTCCCTCTATTATAATTACATTATTAAATTTTTATAGTTGTGTTTTCTTGCAGTATTCTTCTAGTTGGATTAGCTAGGGAATTATCGTACTTCCCTTCCACTTTAGTGTTACATATTGATGCTAGTGACTATGCACATTTATTTTGTCATTTGTGTCACTTTATTCTTGTGTTTTTGTACTTTCCTTATATTTTATATTATTGGCTTTTTTATTGAGTCATTCTTATCACACTTCTCCTTCTCTCATGTTCTCTATTGTCTTGAATCTTTTTCTGATATTTTGCTCATACCTTGCTTGTTATCTTTTATTCTTATTTCACCTTCTATAATTACATTCTCTCTATTATTGGTTATGACTTGTGTGTGTCCTACATATAATCTTATGACTTTTCATCTCTTACCTCACTTAGGGGGCATCTTCTTCATAATAATTTTCTTATCTTTGAAGATGAAAACATTAACATATTGATACGCTTTCATGATATTAAATCTTTCTACTATACTATTTCCCGGGCATATAATTTTTATGATGAAATAAATTTTGGCATCCATATTATGCTATTCATTTTGATGTATTCATTCTATATTTCACTAACTTATACTATTTGCATGCTTTCACTTTGCATGGCATACACCTATATTTACATCTCCATGCCTAGCACCTGGCTACCATTACTTGTTCTTTGTCCTCATACTTTAGGGCAACATTCGTGGCACCTCATTACCTCTTGCTACATGTTCATGTTAGATCATATATTAAACATTATCTCATAATTGTTACACAATGAAATCAATTATGTTAGTAAATGCATATTGAGCTTACAAGATTTTATCTTTTCACATACTAATGTTTTCCTCTCCTCCAATTGATTTCATTATTTTTCATGCAACCAATTCAAGGGGGCATCTTATATTACTTATAGTTTCATGGTTGTATTTACATTGGCCCTCTAGGTGTCCTATACCACACACTCATGGTTACTATGACTCTCTAGGGGTATTAAACAAAGCTTGTATAGTTACAATGACTTTGTGGAAGTCCAACACCATATTTTTATACTTTGGAGCATGGTTATACAATAGTTGATTTGAAGCCCTTAAATCTCCTCTTCTAGTTACAATAGTCCACTTAGAAACTAGTCATCTCCACATTTTGCCTTCCTCTTTTATATTTACACATTGATTTTTGATATTGCTAATTAGTTGTTGTCCATGCTTATTTTAGTTTTCATAGGAGATGCCACTAATGGAAATTGTCACATGCAAGTCTAAAGACCAAACTATTATCACATGGAGTGTGAACATAACATATCTATATCATTTAGAAATTTGCTTGTCCTTCACTTTCATATGTTGCTTTGACATGCACGATTCGTGGTGGCTCACATTAGAGTTAGTGAGGAAACATATAGAGGTGAAAAGTGCATTGCTAATACCAATAAAAAAAAGTGCATTGCTAACACTTTTCCCTACTTGTTTCAGACTCAATTTGACCCTTTGTTCTTAATGCAATAATATAGTGTTCGATTTGTATATTTTTGTGAAAGAATTGGCATTCATCCTGAGCTTAATTTAAACTTGAGACCTCATTCCCTAATGGTTTGAACCAAGTCTTTAAATATCTCATTCTCAATCACCCATGCGACTTTAATCTTGGATTGAGGCTGCTATGGCATCCTTAACCTTCATTTTTTGAGCTTAATATTAATCATAGGCCTAAGTCAACTTGATCACAACTAATTGTTTTTATCTAACTCATCTGTGACATATATTCAAATTTGAATGTTATAGGGGTTGTAAAAAGGATAAAGCTTTAAGTCATTTAGACATTCATCATCCATTGACCTAATCATAACATTTCAATATAGAAATCATCTTGAATATTAACGTCATTGACATATGCATTTTATATAATGCAGAATCTATAGACCTTGCATTCTACATTTGTGCCTTTGATCTCATTCAAAACATTAGCAGATCAATACATAGGAACTATCTTTAATTAAGACAATATGTGGATTCCCGCATTAATAACATGTCCTATTGAAGATTTAAATATCTCATTCTCAATCACCCATGCGGCCTTAATCTTGGATTGAGACCACTACGACATCCTTAACCTTCATTTTTTGAGCTTAATATTAATCATAGGCCTAAGTCAACTTGATCACAACTAATTGTTTTTATCTAACTCATCTGTGACATATATTCAAATTTGAATGTTATAGGGGTTGTAAAAAGGATAAAGCTTTAAGTCATTTAGACATTCATCATCCATTGACCTAATCATAACATTTCAATATAGAAATCATCTTGAATATTAACGCCATTGACATATGCATTTTATATAATGCGGAATCTATAGACCTTGCATTCTACATTTGTGCCTTTGATCTCATTCAAAACATCAGCAGATCAATACATAGGAACTATCTTTAATTAAGACAATATGTGGATTCCCACATTAATAACAAGTCCTATTGAAGATTTAAATATCTCATTCTCAATCACCCATGAGACCTTAATCTTGGATTGAAACCACAAGGGCATCCTTAACCGTCAGTTTTTGAGCTCAATATTAATCATGGGCCTAAGTCAACTTGATCACAACTAATTGTTTTTATCTAACTCATGTGTGACATATATTCAAATTTGAATGTTATGAATGTTGTAAAAAGGATGAAGCTCTAAGTCATTTAGACATTCATCGTCCATTGACCTGATCATAAGATTTCATTATTAAAAGCATCTAGAATATTAACGCCATTGACATTTGCATTTTATATAATGCCAAATCTATAGACATTGCATTCTACATTTTGTGTATGTGATCTCGTTCAAAACATTAATGAATCAATATATGACCTATCTATAATCAAGACAATTTGTGGATTACCACATTACTAACAGGTCCTATTGAAGCTTTTAAGAACCGCTCATTCCAAGTACATGCAATCAAACATATAGTTTTAAAGTATAGAAAAACGTAGCTCAAGACTGCTATCTTAAGTTCAAGACCTCTCACAAATTTATGATTGTTAATTTCTAGATCAAATCTATTCCAACAATTTTGACCCTTGACAAATCACATCTCAATTCCCAATCTCTTATAACTTAATTACCATAAAATAATAATATATTTTTTAAATTAGATTATAAAATACATGTTACAATAAAATACTCATTATTCAAAACATATTCATCCTTTTTATCAATTAAATATCTATTTATATACTTATCTAATCTCAACTCATTTATCTGACAATGATTAGTATAATCAACGGGATTAACTTGAATATTTTAATGGAGGGTGTGTTTTCCCATACTCTTAATAAAGTACCTTAGAACATTTAAATAGTCAAGTGGTACATAGTGAAGTAAGGAATATTGATTTTACAAAATTAGGAATTTCGTTAATAAAAAAAATAAAAAATTGTACTTGATTACTTACCACATTAAGCTTAATTATATTAAAGAACATGTAAATGTAATATATGTCCCCCGTGTATACGACCATATCTAGTGTTATGCAATCATACATTTTAACTACCTTAGATTTTGCAATCATAATTTGACGCGTGTGATTTTGAAGATGACGTGGTGAATAGTTACAAAGCTAATCATCTTTTATTTTATATGCCTTTTATTATTATTTATTATATAAATATAGTACACGTGTTAATTATCTTCACCAAAAAGTAGTGGAACCAAATTATGTCCCAAAAGAAAACTATAATTACATCCACATCAAAGTTGATCATTAATAATAATACTATGATGATCATTTTTATTATTAAATTAATTTTTTTAGTGTGGAAATATAATGTTTATTATTAAAAATAGAGTGTTTTGAAGCTTAGTTTAAGTTAATGGAATAAAATTAATTTAAGTGAATTATTTAATTGTATTGATATTATGATATTTTGTATTAATAGTTAAATGTAGGAAATATAAATAAAAACAAGTGTTTTTAGTTCAATAATTAATATGACATTGAATCTGATGTAGATCTAATTATAATACGATAGAGGATGAAGAGCAAAGAAATCTCATATCCTTGAAATTAACATATTACGTTAACTCTATGTAGGGACAAGTTTGTGTTAACCTTAGATTGGTTGTGGACCCATGAACGCGTAATGTACAATCTACAAATTTGTTTGCTTTTAATTCACTCGATGTGCCTCAACTTCTTCCACATATTTTAAAATATGTGGGCTAGCGGTATTTATAAATACCTTGATATGACTATTGGTATGTCAAAATGATGCAGGAGCATCCCCGGGTTCATAGCAATCTTGAATCAACCAAAAACATTTTCTTTCTGTTTGCAGTTTCAGCTTTTATTTCTGTGTCCCGGTTTTGGCTCACCGGATCTTGTGGAGTTGGATTCTACTTGAAGACTTGATCATCTTTCTTAGTTCCAGACCGCATCGCATTTGGATCATTTTTCGGCAAGATATCGCTATCGATTTCCTTGACAATTTTCGGTTACTGATTGTCAGTTCTTGTTACCGGTTGCCTGGACCTATTTTGGTGATCTACCAGAACCCCTTCCAAAGCTTGCAGAGCCCTGGGTGTTGATTCCGATGTTCCTTGTTGTGTGGCTGACCTTTTCCCACAATCTACGTTTCTTCCTCTGGATTTTCTAGAGGAATCTCTTGGCGGAGGCCAACCTTGTTTATTTTTACACATTAGGTCTTGTTCTCCGGGTTTTGATCCCTTTTGGGCCAATTGGATCCTTTGGATCGTATATATAATTGTAATTGCACATTAGAATGAAAGGGATAGAAGAATCAAGTAGTAAGACTGTGCATAGAAGATATACCTTAAGATTCAAGGTCCCGGTTGTGAACTATTATGTATGTTCTACCAGGCCTGTGAGCCGGTTATGTTGTAACCCAGTTGTTACCGGTTGGTTGTAATCAATTTTACTGAAATAAAACAATCTATTATGCATTGCCTCCATCATATCTTTGTGGTTTTGTTGTGTTACTCTTGCTAACCGGTCTGGATTGATCTCTTTGAGGTCCCTCCTCATCGGTGATTGCTTCAAGTGGTATCAGAGTGAAATTTTGTTCTGGAGGTTGCGTGTCCTGAAATTTTTGTTGTAGGGTGGCGGATTGTGGATCCGACCTGCAGCTACAGAGGACCAGCATGAATGATGGCGTGAAGAGGAGCTAGGAATGGTGGAGCGCATGGGAATGCAGACCCTGCTATGATGGAGATGTTGTGTGGTATAGTAGCCCGATTGGAAGTCATGGAGACAACCTAGAGAAGAGGCCAACATACTGAAGATGTAAGTGAAGATGAAGGAGAAGAAGCCCCGACAAAACAAGTAAACCCAACGATGGTTGATCCAGATGAGGAAAGGTTTTTGAGGGTTTTGAGTAGGGCGAATACTAAATCTCATTTTACCCCACCAGAATATGATGGGAAGTTAGATTCATATGAATTGATGGGTTGGATCTCGGAGATGGAGAAGTATTTCAATTTTGAAAGCAATGCAGAAGAGAGGAAGATGAAATATGCCTATACTCGGTTGAAAGGTCATGCATCTCTTTGGTGGGAGCATTTGCAAGTTGATAGATAGAGGAGAGGTAAAGAGAAGATTAAGACATGGGATCGAATGATTGCTAAGTTGAAGTCAAAGTTTATGCCAATTGATTATCAAGTGAATATGTTCCAGAAGTTGCAGAATTTGAGATAGAAGGAATATAGTGTGAAGGAGTACATCGAAGCATTTTAGAAGTTGAATATCAGATTCAAACATGTTGATGATGAAGTTGAACAAGTTGCAAGATATTTGAATGGATTGCGGATGTCTATACAAGATGAACTCATTTGATCAAATTGGAGAGTGTTGAAGAGGCTTACCAGTATGCCCTAAAGGCATAAGAGAAGTTAAACAAAACACATGAGCAGAGGCAGAGAGGCAGAGGTGGTAGGTTTACCAGAGGAAGATTTCAAGGAGGAAGAGGATATACTAGAGGTAGAGGAACCAGTACAGATCAGAACAAGGACAAGGAAGTGAACAAAGAAGGTAATTCATACCAAAAGGATGATAGAAATTTCTACTGGAAGAGAGAATTGGATGGCTACCGGAATGAGAACTTTGGAAGACAAGACAAGAGAACATTTAGAGGAACTTGCTATAAGTGTGGAGGAGAACGACATCATGAATTCGAGTGTAAGAAGACAAAGAATATAGGAACAACAACAATGGTGGAAGAAAACCCCATCGGATCAAACAACAAACCGGAAGATGGAGAACCGTTAATGATGAGGAGAGATTTCTGTCATACCGAAGGAGATGAGGAGCCATTGCAGAGGAAGAATTTGTTCAAGACCAGATGTAAGGTATCTAGTAAGTGTTGTAAAGTTTTTATTGATAGTGGTAGTTTAGATAATCTTGTTTCAGAAGAGATGGTGAATAAGTTGAAATTGGAGAGATCGAAACACCCTAAGCCTTATTAGATAGCATGGATTCATGATGAACATAAGTTGTTAGTAAGTGAACAATGTTTGGTGAAATTAAAAATTGGGAATTATCATGATGAAATCTTGTGTGATATTATGCCTATGGATATTTGTCACCTTTTGTTGGGTAGACATTGGTAGTTTGATAGACAGGCAGTACATGATGGGAGGAAGAATACATACACTATTGTGGCCAATGGGATGAAACAAACCTTGTTGCCTTTGGAGGAACCTTTGAAGAACGAAGTCTGTACGAATGCTAGAATCTGTTTGGTAGATGGAAGGAAATTCCTGGATGGATTGAGACATGAGAATGTGTGTTTTGCCTTAATTCCTAAGAATACTGAGAAACCGAAACTGGAAGGAGAACAACCGAAAGAGATAAAAGATTTGCTGATAGAATATGAAGACATCATATCAGATAATATACCTGATGAATTGCCACATGTGAGAAGAATTAGTCATTGCATGGACTTGGTTCCCGGAGCTAGTTTGCCTAACAAAGCTGCACACAAGTTGACACCGACAGAGAATGAAGAATTGAATAGATAGGTGCGGGAGTTGTTAAAGAAAGGCTTGATCAGTGAGAGTCTGAGCCCTTGTGCAGTACCAGTAGTATTAACACCTAAGAATAATGGAGAGTGGAGAATGTGTACTGATTCGAGAGCAATAAAAAAGATCATAGTGAAATATCGGTTTTCTTTGCCTAGGATGGATGACATAATGGACTGTTTGAGTGGAGAAAAATACTTTACAAAGATAGATTTGAAGAGTGGATATCATCAGATCAGGATCAGAGAAGGAGATGAGTGGAAGACAACATTTAAGATAAATGAAGGACTGTATGAATGGTTGGTGATGCCTTTTGGGTTAACTAATGCACCGAGTACTTTCATGAGGCTAATGAATGAGCTATTGAAAAAATTCTTGGGTAAGTTTGTTATTCTGTATTTGGATGACATTTTGATTTCCAATAAGACAAAAGAGGAACATTTGTTGTAGTTAAGATAGGTTTTGCAGAGATTGAGAGAAGAGAAGTTGCTGATAATTATTAAGAAGTGTACTTTGATGAAGGATGAGTTAGTCTATTTGGGATTTGTGATATCTAAGGATGGTTTGAAGATGGACCCTGAGAAAGTGAAAGCAATTGTTGAGTGGCCTACACCGGAAAGCATTGGAGAGGTAAGATCATTTCATGGATTGGCTAGTTTTTACCGGAAGTTTATCAAAAAATTCAGTTCAGTTTGTAACCCTATGACTGAGACCATGAGAGGAGATGAACTGTTGAAGCAGAAAGTGATTGAGCAACCTGTGTTGGCTTTACCAGATTTCAATAAAGTATTTCAAGAGGATTGTGATGCGAGTGGAATAGCAATTGGAGCCGAGTCAGGAAGGGAGAACTGTAGCTTATTTCATTGAGAAGTTGAATGATGCCCAGAGGAGATATTCAGTGTATGATCAGGAGTTTTATGCCATAGTTCAAGCATTGAAGAAGTGGAGACATTACTTGTTGCCTAAGGAGTTTGTGTTGTATACAAATCATCAAGCTTTGCAGTATTTGAATAGTTAGAGTAAGTTGAATCAGAGACATATGAGATGGGTAGAATTCTTGCAGAGTTACACCTTTGTGTTGAAGCATAGAAGTGGGAAATCTAACAAAGTTGTTGATGCATTGAGTAGGGGAAGGAATTTGCTGACAAAGATGAGAGTGATAGTATTAGTATTTGAAGAGTTCAAGACCTTGTATGATGATGACCTAGATTTTGCAGAACCTTGAAAAGCATGTAGAGAACCGGTTATGGTAGATAGAAGCAAGTGGTTGGATTATTTCATTCAGGATGGGATGTTATTCAGAGGAGTTCAGTTGTGCATACCTAAAAGTTCTATGAGGAAGAATCTGATAAAGGAGAAACACAGCCAGGTTTGGCTGGACATTTTGGTATTGACAAAATAGTAGCATTGGTGAGTGAGTAGTACTTTTGGCCCCAGATTCATAAGAATGTTAAGAGATATGTGAAGAGTTGTAGAGTTTGTCAAGTTGCAAAGGGTAGTAGTTAGAATGTGGGATTGTATAAACCTTTGATAGTATCGGTAAAACCTTGGGAGGATATAAGCATGGATTTTGTACTTGGATTGCCTAAAACACCGAGAGGGAATGATTATATATTTGTGGTATTGGATAGATTCTCAAAGATGACTCATTTCATACCTTGTAAGAAGACATCAGATGCATTGCATGTAGCAGACCTATTTTTCAAGCAAGTAGTGAGATTGCATGGATTACCTAAGAGCATAGTTTCAGACAGAGACATTAAGTTTGTTGGATATTTTTGGAGAAACACTTTGGAAGAAGATGAAGACAGATTTGAAGTTCAGTTCTACTTTTCATCCAAATAATGATGGACAAACAAAAGTAGTTAACCGGAGTTTGGGAAATTTGTTGAGATGTTTAGTTGGAGATAAAACTGGAAGTTGGGATTTTATTCTTGCACAAAAAGAGTTTGCCTACAACAATTCAGTGAACAAGAGTATCGAAAGGACACCTTTTGAGATTGTTATCGGAGTGCATCCTAGAGGTATATCAAAACTGAGAGATATTAGAAGTGAAGACCGGAGAAGTTCCAAAGCAGAAGACTTTGCAGATCACATGGAAGCCTTGCATATTCAGGTTAAGCAGCATTTGGAAGACATGAACAAGAAGTATAAGGAGAAGGAAGATGAGAAGAGGAGACATAAGGAACTTGAAGTTGGCGATGAAGTGATGGTATATCTGAGAAAAGAGAGATTTCTGGTTGGAACTTATAACAAGTTGCAGATGAAAAAGTTTGGACCTTGCAGGATTTTGAGGAAGTTCAGTTCTTGAAATGTATATGAAGTGGAGTTATTGGATAGTCTGAGTATTTCACCCGTGTTTAACATTGTAGATTTTCATGAGTATCATGAACCAGAATTCAGTGAGGACAATATTGCAGACTTGGAGAAACAGTTGCCCCGGAAGGAACTAGATCAGATTGAAGAAATTTTGGACAGTAGGATTGGGCATATTACCCAGAGCAGTCAGTATAAGAAGTATCTTGTGAAGTGGAAGGACAGACCAGTTGAAGATTCATTGGACCTCAAAGAGATTAATCCGGACCGGTCAGCAAGAGTAACACAATGGAAACACAAAGATATGATAGAGGCAATGTGAAACATATTGTTTTATTTCATGAAAATTGATTACAACCAACCGGTAACAATCAAGTTACAACATAACTAGCTCACAGGCTTGGTAGAACATACAAAATAGGTCACAACCAGGACCTTGAATCTTAAGGTCTATCTTCTATGCACAGTCTTGCTACTTGATTCTTTTATCCCTTACATTCTAATGCATTATTATAATTATATATACGATCCAAAGGATCCAGTCGGCCCAAAAGGGATCAAAACCCGAAGAACAAGACCTAGCATGTAAAAATAAACAAGGTCGGCCTTCGCCAAGAGATTCCTCCAAAAAATCCAAAGGAATAAATGTAGATCACTGGAAAAGGTCAGCCACACGCCAAGGAACATCAGAATCAATGCCCAAGGCTCCACAAGCTTCAGAAGGGGTTCCGATAGATCAACAAAATAGGTCCAGGCAACCGGTAATAAGAACTGTCAACCTGTAATAGGAAACTGTCAAGGAAACCGATAGTGATATCTTATCGAAAAATGATCCAAATGCGATGCAGTCTGGAAATAAGAAAGATGATCAAGTCTTCAAGTAGAATCCAACTCCACTGGATCCAGTGAGCCAAAACTGGGACACACGGAAAGAAAAGTTGAAACTTCAAACAGAAAGAAAATATTTTTGGTTGATGCATGATTGCTATGAACCAGGGATGCTCTTGCATCACAAAAAGAGGAAATGTTCTCCTAGGTCAATCCACATAAATGTGTACAAATGATAAAAATATAATCTTCAATCATGCATATTTTTATAGAATGTTGAAGTACAAAACTATATTCCCTTTAATATAGCAATCAAAGTGTTTAAATACAAATGATAATCAAATGATGCTCACAAATCAAGGATAACCAAAATGAATATATCAAAAGGATATAATAACACATCACATAAATTATTTTTAGGCAGCCCTAGGTAAGAAGGGTAAAGGTAAGAGTTAATAAAATTTAAATTTGGGTGTGATGATTCCACAAGCATGAGAATGCCCTTGCGACCTCAAACCAATCAAGTGAGACATGAGAAGGGCTAAACTGTAGTGAATAACATTGGCATGGAAGTATGAATGTACATAGGGATGATGAATACATAGAAAGGGTGAATGTATGTGGATGTGTAATCATATGAATGTGAATGAGTAAGTGTACATAATTATGTTTGGTGGGTAGGTAGATAACATAGGGCAAGGGATTTTGCTTTGCACAAAAATTAAGAAATTTCTCACTATGTCTATGTATCAAAGCACTCTTCTCAAAATGAGCACAAAACTAAACAAAAATTAGCATGGCTATGCAAAGGTTATTATTTCATTTTTCATCCGCTTTGAGTTGCATGAGAAAATTAGAGTAATCATACTTTTAAAAGTATGTACATAACACTCACAAACATGAATATAAAGTAAAGATTCAAACATCAAAGGATATCATCATAAGGTCTATATATAGTAATGGACCTTGCAAGGATATGATAAGAATAAAAGATGAGTCTTTGCAAGCGCATATACTTGTCTATAGATCTAAACATGAAAACACTTAGTGACATGATATACCCATCCAATTAGTTGTGACAATAAGATACAAAGGAATTGTAGGAAGACGGAAAATAGTACACAAAAAATTAATAATGATATAAGTATGTAACCCTATATAATAATAATTGTAAGAGAATGCACAATTAACAATCATGTAAGTATCTCAAAAGATAATAATAATAAAATAATGGATTGAGATGGGATAAGAAATAGTAATGTTTCCCCCAACATGAGAAAATGATGGTGATGTAGGCCTCAATGGCTAGGAGTGACCATGTAAGTACAAATGCATGAAGCTGTGACATAGTGTAAAGGGGAAGTATGGTATGTGATGCCCCCTAATGTGATAAAGAAAAAGGTGTGATACCTCCTAATTTGATACAGGGGAAAGTGTGACACACCCAATGTATTAAAGGGAAGACAAGATGCTTCCTAATGGGAAGGTGCAATTTCTACCAATGCTATAAAGTGGCTACATTGGATGTAAATGAATCATATGAGCCCAATAATATAATATGTAAGTGAAAGATTAGCTCAATGAATATGATTTGTATAGGAAAGATCATGACATAATATGTATCAAAGATGTATAAAAGAGAAAGTCATGATGCCCTCATGTTAAGTATATGATAATAGTAGTATTGGAAAATAAAATAATAAAACATGTTATACCTAATTATATCCACGACAGGTTATTGTGATAACATTTGAGGCATTGTGATATTTTTTGAAGGATGAAAAGATAGGACATGTACCCAAACTAATAGAAGGGTTTTTTAGCACCAAAACCTAATGCAAGAAGAGAAAGCATAAGAAATATGAGAGCAACAAACAAGAGAAGGATCAAGAAAAGAAGAGTAGAATATAGAGCAATTAGAAAATATATAATGAATGTAATATAAAGAGAAGTTCTACCCAAGCATATGTGATGTTTATATTTATGTTTGTAATACAAAATATATATTGTATAAGGAATAACATAATAATAACATATGAGAAAAATGAAATTATTTGGTGTTTATGGCTGAATAAAATTTATTTTCTTTATATTGTGCATGTGTCAACTAATACACTATTATGATTCCTTCTTATTATACAACCTTACAGTTAATTTATTTTACATAAATAATTTATACCTAGGGCCTATATTTTATTGTCAATGTTTGGTTCTATTATCAGGACCCTAGTTTGCTAATGTGTAAGAAGAAACTATAGAGATAAAGGAAGAAGGTTTTGGTTACGATAGTACCATGAAAATGAGTATTAATTAAATTATTAGAATAATTTACACGTGTGGTAGCACATACTAGAGTTGATAACCAATGGCGAGGGGTTAGGCATCTAGGCGAGTTCCAAAAGGACATGAATAAAAAAAAATCTAGTTTGACACTTGGCATGGATAAAAAGAAATAAAGAATGGATAAAATTAAATCATTTTTATGAAAAAATAAGATAGCATGAAGGAAAAATAATTTATTGCTAGGATTGAAATGAGATTGGAAGAGAGGTAGAAGATGACCATGGCTAAGAAAAAGAAAGGAGCAAACAAACTAAAGAGAGAGAATAAATAGATTGCAAAAAGGACAAAAATTATGTCAGAGGTATCAGTGAGGAATGTTACAAGGGTTGTATCTAAGGAAACCTCTAAAATAGAGGAAAATTAGATGCTCAATGGATATGGCACTCACTAATATAAAAGAACTAGAGTGGTCCATAATTCTACTACAAACTGCAATAATTTTTTTAACTAGAATGATAAGATAGTTAAAATAATATGAGGCATTGACAATTACGAATAACTTACAATATTGGATGAAAGACACTACAAATATGGTGGAAGAGGAGACGTTTAGATGCAATGTTGCTAAAAAAATATAATAGAGAATCCAAGAGTCATTCACAATTAAGATTCTAATTAGCCTCAACCTAAGATATAATAAATAAAGTTTTTGAGGACCCCAATATCTATAAACTTAACCTCTATCGTGAACATGTTAGAATATGACATCAAGTAGGTATGGTGGAATAAGAAAAAGGGAGAAATTGAGAAATTGTTGTTTGATAAAGATGATCAGAGAGATAGGGAAATGATAAGAAATATAAGCAAAAAATTGAGCTTTTTAAGGAAACTTTTGATATGTTGGAAGAAGACCAACTAGATCATCATATGGGAGAGAAATTAAACATCAATAAAGATATATTATTAACAAAAAAATAAAATACGTCGTCTTCGAGAATCGATCCACTACCACAAATATGGAGTCATGTCCTCTTTGATTCCTCAGTAACCCTACCACAAATTCCATGTTGATGTCTTCACAAGGCCTTTTTGTAATTGTAAGAAGTTGGTACAATCCGACATTCTGACCAGTTCCCTTAGCCACTTGATAGGTCCTACACTCTTGAACATATTTTTGGACATCCTTATAGATTTGAGGCCAAAATTAGTTCTCACTTACCAAAGCTATACTTTTTTCAATGCCAAAGTGTCCTACTAATCTTATGAAATATTTCTCCTTGATTAAATTCTTCGGCATCAAGCTCCTACAGATGCACAATTTGTTCCCTTTGAACAACATGCCATCCTAAATGAAACAATCTTGCCACTTGCTCCTGTTAGTTACTTCTCTACTTTTCTTCTAGGCCTTTTCGAAATTAGGATCACCCTCATACAAATGATTGAATTCATCAAATCCCATCACTACCACCCTCATCTACATCATCAGGTTTCTCCTTCTACTTAGTGTTTATGCCACCTTGTTTGAATTACCACTCTAATGCATTGGATAAAAGTGTAGCTCTACACGAACTCTACCTACCACATATGCCTTTGGTTAAGCTTGCCTTGATTGTTGTAGTACTACAGAGCTTCATGACTAGTATATAGCACAAACTCTTTCAGTAGAAAGCAATGTCTCCACTTTTTCAAGGCTTGAATTATGGCATAGATTTCCTTGTCATAGACTAAGTATTTTCTCTAGGAATCATTCAATTTCTCACTAAAATATGGAATTGGCCTTCCTTCCCGATTTAGGATTGCTCCTATAGCATTATCACTAGTATCACAATCTAATTCAAAGACTTTGTTGAAATTTGGTAAGGTTAGTATTGGTCATTGCATCACCTTATGCTTTAACAATTTAAAGATATTATATGCTTGAGATGTCCACTTAAACTCCTTCTGGTCTCCTCTCATGGATTTAGTCATCTGTATGTATATTTTACTAAATTTTCTAATGAATTTCTATTAAAAACTTGCCAAACCATGAAAAGATCTTACCATCCCAATGTTTATTGGTGTTGGCCATTATGCAATTGCTCTCACATTCTCCAGATCCATCTTTAATCCTTCTACAAAGGTAACAAACTCCATATAAACCAACTCTATCCTCATGAAACTACACTTCATAATATTGATCAACATTTTCTCTTCCCACAACTATTGGAACACTTGTCTGATGTGTCGCATATGTTCTTCTTTTGTCTTACTAAAACTCAAAATGTCATCCAAGTAAACTATGAGGAACTTACCTAGGAACTCTTTCAATAATTCATTCACCAACGACATGAATGTTCTTGGCGCATTAGTTAGTCCAAAGGGCATGACTAGCCACTCATACAATCCTTCATTAGTATTAAATGCAATCTTCCACTCATCACCTTCTCTAATTTTGATATTTATGATATCCATTCTTGAGATCAATCTTGGGGAATTATCTTGCACCACTCAATCAGTCCATGATGTCATCCATTCTTGGCAAAGGAAACTAGTACTTAGTAGTGATCTTTTTTATGGATCTTTAAATAGTACACATCATCCATTCCCCATCCTTCATTGGTTCTAAGACAATACCTATACCACACAAGGGCTTAGAATCTCCTAGATCAATCCCTTCTCTATAAAGTCCTACACCTATCTATTAAACTCAACATTCTCTATTGGTATCATCCAGTGTACTACTTAGTTTGGAAAACTTTCTCTGGGTATGAAATCTATGTGTTGTATAATACTAGAGATTAGTGGAAATCCTTCTAGAAGATTTTCTAACACAATATCCTAGTACTCCTTTAGCAACTCTGAGAGCTCCTACTATGGTACTTCTCCTTTTGTAGTGGTACTCTTTGAGTCTTTACTGTTGCATTTCCTTAGAAATCACAAAACAAGTATTCTCATATTTCAATCCATCTAGGAAATTCCTCCCATCTACCAAATAGATTCTTGTGTTACCACATACTACCTTTTTTAGCTCTTCCTCTAGAGAAATTAGGATATACTTCTTCTCATTTATGGGACCACGATGTAGGTATTATTTCTCCCATCATGCATAGCCCTCCTATCATACTACCAAGGTCTCTCACACAACAAATGGTAGGCATACAATTGGAATGATATCACATAGTACTTCATCTAGGTATATGATCTACCATGAAATTTGTTAAGACATTAGTCACTTACCAAGATTTTATGATCATCTTGAATCCAAACAATTTGATATGGGTTCAAATGTTTTATCCTCTTCAGGTTTAGTTTTAAACCATCTCTTTTGACACCAACTTGTTCATGCTATATTGTCAATAATGACATTATAACACTTGCCTCATAGCTGGAACCTTGTCCAAAACAAGTTCTTCCTCTCTATCTATTTCTCCTTGACCTCTGTTTACAACAAGGTTCTTCTCATGACCAACAATTCTCCTCTTTCCAAAAGTCCCATGGATCTACATGATTTCTCTTGTTCTTCCTTGGTGTATTATTTTTTGGCTCTCGGCTCCCCTTGCTTCCTTGCACTTATTTGACGATACTCAAAGGCACAATGTCCTACTTTAAATTTGAAACAAGTTCCTCGGAATGGTCCTCGATCAAATCTTCTTTCATTCCTTTGGTATAAATCATTATGACATCATTCTTCACCTTCCTTCCTATTTCAATAGGAGTCTTCCCTAGGTCTTCGCTCCTTTGAGTAAAGACTCCTCCCTTTGTTTCATTCAATGTATGACCTTTTCTTATTGGGTTGTGATCCATCTTCTATAATCCTCTATTTTTTTCTCCCTAATATCTACTCCTTTCCTCTCCTATTTCTATCGAACTATACTTTCTTCCACTAGTTAGTAGCATGTCCCTTTAGTTTATTTTTTGCATGTCCTATTTCTATCGAATTGGCCTTTTGGATGAGCAGTATTATAAGGCCTATTAGGCAACCTTTTCCCTTCATTGAAATATGTAGATGTACCTTGGGGTGGAAACCCATTCTTATTTTGTGCTACATTATAAGACAAGCCTTTCATAGCTCCTATCATTTTATCTAATTTCTCCTGTTTTGAAATATGTCTATTTGAAACAACCCTATCTAGTTGTGATAACTTTTTGTCAACTCTTTTCAACTACTTACTTGGTGATCTCATATTTATCTCAATGTTTATGGTTGTTATATAGATTCCCTAAGTGTCTAAGGGTTTTTATCTATAAAAAAACCCAATATTTGAATCAAAATCAACACAATATAATACAAGACACATTGATTCATTTTATTTGAGTTGTAGAGGTACCTTTCTCATAGTTAGGATGAATTGGTTGTAAGTTCATGACCATTTTGTTGATTCTTTTCTTGATGGTGGTGAGCTCATGGATGGGAAATTTTAGGTCAATCTTGCTCCCATATTACATTCCTAACACCCTTACAAACTTCTCCTATGAAGTAGTAGTACTATCTGGGGGATTCCTATACCATTTCTTGCATTTTCTTCTAAAGCATGTACAAATAGTTTTGTTATTATGTCTACATTCTCAATTTCATATTCATCAACAATATTGATGAAATATCTTAGGTTCTCTTCTCCTATCAACATATTGTTTCAGTGGAATTTAGGATTATTTCCTCTAATTTCATTTTTTATTAGGTTTGGGTAAATTGGAATGCCATAAAAGTATAATTTTTGGTAGCTTTCTACTCTCAAAAGTTTTCTAAATGATTAAAATATTTGAGTCTCTACAAGTATGATGGGCATTATTTTGCATATCTTATTCATGTTGGCTTCAATAATTTTGATTGAGAAAAATGGGTGTATGCTAGATAGTTGTATATTATGATTGTGTAGCTTAAGTATGAGCCTAATCTATTGGATTGGGTTTAGTAAGTTGTTGTTGTCTCCTTCCTAAATTTTGGTCAATGAATCCCATTTCTTCATGTAAGAGCCTTTCTCTCTCATGAACATCAATTTCTATATGTTGATCAACATCATAGAAATTTTGATCAAATTGAGACATGTATGAAAACTTGTAGGTAAAAAATGTTGTTAGTCAATCTACTGCACATCCATGCCATATGTTCTCACATCTATATTTCTAGGTCAAACCCTACTTATTCTAATAATAGCTACATTTTATTTGTCTCCCATCATCCTCATCTGCATTTATTTTCCCCCTTCTAAGTTACTGATCAACAGAGTCTTCAAATGCATATTAAAATTGATCTATTTGATTAACAAAAATAACATCTCTATTTAAGTTGCCTATGTGCTCGTAGTGATTTTTTCTAGAGGAGCCACCTCCATCCTTTCTTTTTTCTTCTGAGCACACTAATTTTTTGCCAAAATAAAAATTCTTGATTATTCAACACTACCTTCATAGGTCTCTTCAAATACTTCAATCTAAAAAAATTGGGCCCAATCGACACATTGAAGAAAAATTTATGGTCCCAAAAGTTTGTCTAAGAGATGTAAAAAGTTGTTGGATGCACAAAGAACTGTAAAGGGGAGTTACACCTAACCAACCTATAATGTGTATTATGACACATCATAACAAATATTTGAGGGAGATAATTTGAGCACCACTTTTGGGTGGTTTTAGCTCATGGATTTGAAAATATCATTTGATGGTTTTAGGTTTTGTATCTCCTATATATTAGGTTCTTAAATGAAGGTGGAGTGAGGAGTTTTATAAGTACTATTTAAGTTATAGGATTACTTCTAGATTTCTAGTTGGTGGTACTCTTATGAAGGCTTTCTCTAAATGTGCATTGTAATTTAGTTTTATTGAGTAATGCATTAAGTTGCTTTAGAGTGTGAAGTTTTTCTCCAAAGATGATTTTCTCATGTACATTTGCATTATAGTATTTATTATTTATTTTATGTTAAATGTGTTTCTACTTTATATAATTGTTAAAAGATTGAAATTTGCATAAAACTCCTCAGAATATTAGTATAGGAAGCATTTCCACTTATTATTCCTTTTAGAATTAGCAGGATACAATTTGTAGCTCCTTGCAGCTATTTTTTAAACTTGTGTTTTCCCTTCAAAATTACTTTGAATTCTTTTCTTGATATGACTTTATACTTCTATAATATTGAATACCACACAATGAGGCGCAAAACATGTGAAAATACCTAACTAGATGAAAACCTAACCTATAACATTATATCATAACGAAAATCAAAGCTTTGCATATACTCTCACAAAAAATGAATGTCTAAAATGAAGATCCCACTAGAGAAGATAGGTAGGGTAGCTAGAAGAGCTCCACTACATTTATGGTGAGTTAGGGAAAGAAAACAAAACTACACCCTTTCATTTGGTGCTCAACAAATTAAAATGCCATGCTTTCAATACCTAACAACATCCGTTTATTTTTTCAATGTCCCTCTTGAAATATTGTGCTTGTTCCATTGCATTGGCATCTATCCAAATATGGACCGGGCCCTAAAACCACTTTAAAATCCTCCCTTATTGGATTTAAAGTAGGTCGAAAAAATTTACAAGTGGCAATTTATATGTGTACCAGAGGGTCAAGCTAGTTTGCCATATGTAATTCTCTTCTAAATATGTATATCAAACATAAAAGTTGTCTATAATATAATATTTATATTACATTAATGAATCTCCACTTACATTAACTTTTTTTTTCTTTAAAGTTCCATGATGAAAGAGCCATGCCCATTTTATGGGGAGGTGTGCATTACCATTTCTATAGTTTTGATAGCCTTTATTTTCTTCATTGATCTTCACCGTAGTTGCATTGAGTTTTCTTGAATGGGGACATCTAAGTTTAGGGATGGGGACAAAGGACATCCCAAAACTTTGATGAACCAAGGTAAAATACACCCACATAAAGACATAAGGATTTTGGATTTTTGACATTAAAGGCTTCTAGACAACAACACCAAGGATGTGACAACACACAAAGGAAGCCTTAGACCTCAAGTCACATAATTTTCACTTGTTTTACAAACTTAGACCTCAAGTCACATAATTTTCACTTGTTTTACAAACTTAGACCTCAAGTCACATAATTTTCACTTGTTTGACAAAGACCCAATAGTTCCAATAAAAACATAAAGTATTTTTCCCTTACTACATTTCTTTTTCATGTAGATTCCAAGACAAAAATATGCTCACAGTGTGATTTTGATTGGTTTAGGTTTTTCTTATTTATCATTATTTATTCAGGTGTACTCTATTCAATTTTTTACTTTTGTTCTTTTTTTCATATTTTTAGGTTTCTTGTTTTTTAAATCTTTGATTTTTGTACAACTTTTTTCAATTTCTTTTTATTTTACTACTTTTCTTGTTTTTCTTTTATTTCTACACAATTCTGTCTCAAGAAACTCTTCTTAGTATCTTTTCACATTCAACAACAAATTATTTCCCTCACTTCTTTAATTCAAAATAAATCATTAAAAACTCTTTTCATCTTAAACGACACAAGGAATAACTCTTGGTCATAGGGTTTCACCTCTTTATGTTCCCTTTTCAGTTTAGGAGATAATTTTTTATTAGTTAGTGACAATTCATTGAATGGTATGGAATTTTCTCATCCTTCCTCAAAGGTCTTGATTATATTGATGGCTAGTTAATTAATCACGTCTTTAAAATTCTTTTTGCACATTCTTCTTTCCTCTAAATTTCATCATCTCTTTGGTATCTTACCTTTTTTCTTGCCACCATATCCAAATATTTTTTACTAAATTCTATAGGTTTTAGTTTTATGAATGGGGTTGATAAACTCTCAAACCCATCATTAGTTGTGGTCCTTATGTTTGACAATTTAGGCTAAGAATAACATTGACAAGTCAATTTTTCAAGTGTCTTCCCTCTCCTTTTCTATTCTTCTGTGGTATCTCTCTTGCCTATATTACACTTGTTACGTTGTTTTTTCCTCCATATTCATTTCCATAGCCATATTAATATCTTTCACAATCTCTTTGAACCTCTTAATATCTCTTTTTGCCATAAGTTTTTTTTTATTTGGAGTTACATTAATCCTTTTCTTCATTCTTAATGGCTCATACTAGAATTGTCTTTAGTAGTTACATCTCTTTCGAATCCCTTTTACCCCAGTTTCATTCATCATCCCCTAGGTGCCTAAGCCCTCTCTTAGAATAGGACTTATCATCAAATTTGTTTCTTTTATGTCTGTTATCCCTTATTGATATCTCTTTCCTTGGCACAAACCCTTTCTTCTAAGTTCCAACATTTTCTAACCTCTTACCAAGGTCCCAAAAATAGGACTAAAATGTAAGTAGAAGATGGAGCATAGACATAAGATCTATGTGTGGCATATTTAGAGTTACAATTCATACCTCGGTGTGAAGAGCTAAGAGGAATATTATAGCCAGTATACTAGACTATAAAGAAGTATTCTGGAATACAAAATAAATGAATAAAAATATACACAAATAACTAGCGATCACAATCATATAGAAAATACTATAAATTATCATGTACTTATTATATATACTCATGATACATTAACATTAGTATCTTCCTACATGTTCATCTATCAATAATATCCCTATTACATATAATATCTCTCTCTTAGTTTCAATGAAAATTCAGAAAAAAACGGAGTTAGGCAACTTGACGTAAAAAATTAAATAAGTTATCAACATTATTTCAAAAATATGTAAGAATAGAATCTGTAGAAAATTGGATGTAGTTTCTAAGTTACTAGTTGTTTTCTAAAAAAAATAAAAAAAGCTATTTGATGAAAATTTGAAATTTCAATGTACTACTACTAAAATTTCAGGAAAAAGATAAGAAGCAGGTGTCTGTTTGACCACCCTAACCACAATCAAATCATAATATTTTTTAATAAGATTTTAGATATAAGGAGAAGACTCATGTTCGAAGGTGACACATATTTTTTTATATTTTTTTGAAGTAAATCATTAATTATGAATTTTTCACTACAACTTTTAAAAAATATAAAAACTCATATGTTTGACCACCATAACTTGGTCAAAACTTTATGAAATTCAATTTCTTTTTGTAATCCTATAGTATACGAAGCATAAAATGTGATGCATGTTTCAGATTCAAAAAATGTGATACCGCTTGAAAGTTATAGACGTTTTTCAATCAGCCTGTCAATCAGGATTTTAGTTATAATTCAATTAGAAAATAATTATAATAATTTATTAAAGTCAAAATAAGGCATAATTTATATTGTTGGAAAGTTGAGAATCTCCTTAAAAATTGCTTTTCGTTTCATCAATTTTAGGTACAAAAGAGTCATCAATCATCAACGAAGTTTGTAAAAGCAAGGAAAAATCCTAAACACATTTTTTTTGTTGACTTTCCAAGTTTGGCATGTCCTAGCCAAATCCCATTTAAGCAATCCTGAGGCAAACACCAAGGCTATAGATTTTTGTCAGAGGTAACGGATATCCGATATCTTCAAATATCCGATTTTTATTAATTTTTTTCTATAAATATAATTTATAATATATAATATATTATATAATAAATAATACATTATATATTATTAATATATTATATTTTTATATTCATATATTATATAATATTATAATATGTGGTTTTTCAGAATGTTGAAAGGGATTAAAACCACCATCACATTAATGAATATACTCTTTGAATGACTGATGTGCACTTGCATTTGGTAAGTAGGTGTGAATTAATTAATATACATTAATGTACGTACACTTGTGTGAAAAAAACAAATTACTCGCAATAATGGCTGGATTTGAAACTTAACTCCTACTGGTGAAGGTTTGGTTTTAATGGTGCTATGTTTGGCTGTAAACTAGTCAATTATGAATGATATGGCATGTCTTTTCAATGTTTATTAATATATATATATACCTAAAAATGTCTCATTGATCATGTACTAATTATTCCTCTAATTGATTAAATAATTCTTTAATTATTTAATTAAGTTAATTAATCATATTCTTCTAATTTCATATTTCCTCTTAATCTTACTAATTATTCTATTTCTTATTCTATCATCATTTGATCATTTAATCATTCTCTAATGTTAATTAAATATTTATTATTTAATTAATTATGATTAATTCCCCACTTTAAATAATCTTTATTATTTAAATAAATAAACTAATTATTCAATTTCTATCTCCAATCATCTAATCATTCAACCCTCTTCTAAATATTAATTAATTATTTATTATTTAATTAATTATGATTTTAATTCCTTTAATTAAATAATCTTTATTATTTAATTAAATTCAATTTCCAAATAATTAAATAGTTTCTTTAAATTAATTAATTCTTCCATTTCCAAATCCCCAAATTCTAATTTCATTTAATTTCATATTCTTCTAAATTCTTCCAAATTCAGTTACATGTGCATGATTTCAAAAACCAAATTGAAAATCAAAGTCAAGTTCTAAATATATTCAAATGCTAAATTGAATTAATAAATTCAATTATTTGAATTAAAATCTCATGCAAAGATTAAATTGAAAATCTAAATCTAAATGCAAGCACATGCTAAATTAATTAATTAAGGACGAAACAACAAAGAAGAGAAGCCAAACGCTATCAAAAGGTTCTCCAGGCAGAAAAATTGATACAGTATTCGGAAGAGCAACCGGCCTTAGATAGATATAATAGCCTAGTTCTTTCTTATATAGTTAAATATGATCTAATCAATATTGAATGGATGATGAGAGATTTGGCTAGGGCTTCACAATTGGTTTTGCAGGTTCCTGATCAGGTTTAGTTTCCTTTTATTTTTTTATTTTTTAACTTTTATTGTTGTCTGCCTTCTATCACGCAATCGCCCTGTTGGTGCTACGCAATCGATCAGTCTTCATCACGCATTCGGTCTGTCAAAATTACACATTCGTTCTGTCAGGTTCACGCAGTCGGTCTGTAAGTATCACACAATCACGCAGGTAGGATTACACATTAGTTTTTGTCAAATTTTGGGTTTCTGTTTTCTGTTGTTTGGACTTTACTACTAATCTTTTGTTTACAACCTGTGGCGGATTTGCAGAGAGGATTAGATTGGTAGTTTTTGCATGCGCACTTTACACTTCATTTTTGGTGCTTAAAATCAACAACAGTTAAAATGGACATGCATGGATAACTTTACACTTCATTTTTTGTGCTTAAAATCAACAACAGTTAAAATGGACATGCATGGATAACTTTACACTTCATTTTTGGCGCTTAAAATCAACAACAGTTAAAATGGGCATGCATGGATAATCTCACACTTCGTGGTTGGTGCTTAAAATGAACATGGGCTAAAATTGACATGCATGTATCTCACACTTGGCTTTTTGGTGCTTAAAATCAACAAATGGTTAAGATTGACATGTATGCCTTCATATTTCGATTTAGTGTTTAAAATAGACATGCACATGCATATCTAACTCCTAAATTTGGGCTATAAAACGAACGTGAATCAGACTGCATTAGATTAAATCATTGGTCTTTTTCTTAAGGTAAAGAATTTTTATTGTGTATGGGGTGGACCTACTATTGCACTAACTGACTTTCCACCTGCCTTCGGGGTCTTGGGAGAAAGGAGGAAGGTGACAACGACATCCAAATTTTCTTTTATTCTACGTAGTGAGGGGTATCTTTGACTGGGGATTTCATCACCCCACAGAGTTACTTCAAATTGGGATGCATTGGGGATATCATCTCTCCTAGCGTACTCTCGAGCGGGTTTTTTGAGCCGCTATATAAATATATTGGTTAGGCGGCTAGAGTGTTGAGTGAATTCGACGTATGTGGGGGCCTTCCCTGCACCGATAAGATCAACTAAAGTCTTAAGTGTCTTGCTCTGAGAATCCGTTGTTGGATCGAGACCCCTAGAAACCTAATACTAAGAACCAATTTAGCTGCCAAAAATCCTACATTCAGTGATTCCGGGAGTGCGGATCGTACCCCATAGATACCCCTCATGTAACTTACATTATGAGACAGAAATTCCTCGGTGATAAGATCTTCAGATCTTTGGGGTAATAGAGACTGGCATGCCCGAGAAGTGTGTGTCGTGGAGTGGAGCCAGTGCTGCCAGACTCTCTATCTGTCTGTCTTGTCTCGGTATTTTGCTGCGGGGGCCTCATTGAATGGTGTCCACTATCTAGCCTAAGATTGTATTCCATGTTTTTTTTATGTATCATTGTGCTAGACCAGTATTGAGTCAGTCCCTTGGGCTATTTCAAGCCCTATCCCACGTATCTCTGAATTTTCCGAGATTGTATGAAAATTGAGTTAGTAAGCTATACATACCTACCAACAATTGTTCTCAGATTTGGAAAACTACAAAACATTGTCCCACACACAAAGTTATAGAAAACAAAGTCCATTTTGAAACCAAAACTCAAAAGTCCTTACATACTTGTGACCCTAGGCAGTCTTTTACATAGTCCTTGCATAGTCCTACTTACTTCCTCATTATCGTCCTATGTCTTTTGCATAGTCCCACTCACGTCCTCACTATCATCCTAAGTCTTTTGCATAGTCCCACTTACATCCTCATTATCGTCCTACGTCTTTTGCATAGTCCCACTTACGTCCTCATTATCATCCTATGTCTTTTGCATAGTCCCACTTACGTCCTCATTATCGTCCTACATCTTTTGCATAGTCCCACTTATGTCCTTGTTATCGTCCTACGTCTTTTGCATAGTCCCACTTACGTCCTCGTTATTGTCCTACGTCTTTTGCATAGTCCCACTTATGTCCTCATTATCGTCCTAAGTATTTTGCATTATCATCCATATTATTTACATAGTCCTACATTATCATATACATCGTCATCTAGCCTCATATATGTCTACGTTCATTATCAGTTGTAGATTCATAGCATGTGTCTTCATGGGTCTCCCAGGTGATGGTTTGCTCCCCTTCGAGCAACCTAATCTAGTTCCAAACGACGGTCAACGAGAAATCATTGATGGTCTAGCTAACTTAGCTTGAGACTTAAGAAGAAGTGCACCTCAATATATAGGAGTCATACACGAGATAAACATTGAGTCTAAGATTTCCCATAGAATTGATAGAGAGATTGAGGCTGAACAACTTAGTCAACAAATGGAAAGACTTGCATTAGAGAAATCTAGAAATGCTCAAAAGGTAGAAATCTAGAAATGCTCAAAAGGTCTCACATCAAAATCCTCAATAGAGAGTCTAGTAGAGCCTTGCATTTACATCTACAGTCTAGTCTTACGTCATCATCTTGCATAGAACCACCCTCATATAAGCAATTTTAGATGCCCATCACAAGGTCGCAAAAAGCGAAAGGAATAATGGACCCGAACAACACACAATCTGTAAACCATACTTGGAATATGGACATGTCAACAGGTCAACACTTAGGTACACAAACAATGTCCACCCTAAACGAATTACAACAACATTTGACAAAGGAAGAAATTGAGTCCGCTCAGCAAGACCCACATTTCCTCATGATCCTAGATGCACTTATACATAGCGATAGGGACAAGTATCTTTCGTTGTTAATACAAAATGGGGCAAAACTACTTGAGGATTTTGATGTCACAAAGATTTTACTACCAGGAAAAACTTTAGGTCAAGATAACAGTCAAACACCACCCTTGACACAAATACAAGCAACGACCTCCAGTTTTCCTCAAAACGTACCTATCCAAACAAATGTCAACACAAATGCAAACTTTCAAACAAGTGTGTCATCCTCAACGATCAATGCTAGTATACCATCACATAGCATACCAATAACATCAAGTGTCTCATCACCTATTCAAACACAAACAACAAGTACAACTCAACCAAACATGGGTTCACATATCACCTATTTCACAGTACCTAGTGGAACGCAAAACACACAAGGTTATAATCTTGGTACCTTCCAACAACCTCTTAGTTATGCAACCATGAATCCTTTTGTGGGACATACGCAAACACAAGGTATACCTTTGACACAAACAGATATTTTGACACAACAAATACAAAATTTACAACAACAAATGATGACCATGCAAACTGGTAACGATAAAAAGAGCTACACAATGCAGGACTTACGTCCTTATCCATTCGATCACACATTATACATGCCACCTTTCCCACAATATTTTGAAATGCCTAAATTTGACAGATATCGAGGGAAGGGTGATCCTAGAGATCATATCAGAGAATTTTTTATGACATGTATATAAGTTGCCTCAGAAGATACTTATCTAATGAGATTATTTCCTAAAAGTCTGGGAGGTCCGGCTTTAGAGTGGTTTTCACATTTACCACCAACTATCACATCATGGGGAGAATTAGTTGAACAATTTATTGCAAACTTCTCACACAACAATGACACCCCGGTTACTTTGATGGACTTGTGTGCCACTAAACAATATGAGAATGAAACATTTGCATCCTTCATACAATGATGGAGGGCTCTCTATAGGAGGTGCAAGACAGTTATCCCAGAAACAGAGCAAGTTTACATGTTCACAGAAAATTTGATTCCTAAGATTAAATATCCGATACAAATGCAATGTTTAACCACATTCAAACAAATCACGGAAAAGGCTCTCAAATGTGAGAAGAGACTAGTAGAACAAGGTCTTATTAAGTATGGCAATACCAACAACAATGACAAATCTAAGTTTTGGTCGAAAAACAAAAATGTGACCAATGATGGTATTGTAGACACCAGAACGATAAACATAACTCAACCCGTTTTATCTTTGGGAATGAGTCAGTCATCTAATCCACATATAGGGAATAACACAACCTCTACAAATGTAAATTCTACACAAAACATGAACACAAGATTCCCCAGGGTAAATGCTCCAAGAAGAAATTACACACCTCTAGGAGAACCTATTGAGTCAGCACTCAAAAAGTTAATACAGACAAACATGATCACTTAACCTGAAGTAAGAGTGTATGAACCAGGTCCTTTCAAACCCACATGGTGGAATAATAATGATTTCTGTGATTATCATCGGACTAAAGGTCACAAAATAGCAAGTTGCTACAAATTGAAAAACTTGGTCCAAGATATGATAGACCAAGGGGACATCACAATTGATACTGATAAAACCTCAGCAAACACAAATCATACGATTTTTAAAGATCTTTTGTTAAACATGACAAAGGGAAAGCTACCACATTAGGTACCCAAGACAATACAACTAACTACACAAAGGTCTCATACAACTACACTATTCATGCCATTAGCTCAGGAGATATAACAAACAATGATTCACAAGAAACACTTAATCAAGAGGACCAATATCAAGACACTCATAGAGATGATAACCAAATTTGCATGATATTAGAGGCACTGAAGTACGATGATGATAGAAATATTTGTCTCAGAGACTGGGGGCATGATCAACCATCTCACTCAGGTTGGTTTGAAGATGAACTCATAGAACACATTATGGATGACAAACATACACATAAAGACTATGAAGAGGGATTTGATAAAACAACCTATGATACAGACAAATCTTCTAAGTCAAACGATACGGTCACTACAATCACCATAACTCCCAGAGACAGAGACTGTGCAGTAGTTACTCGCAGATCAAAGGTAACTTTACAAGGAATACCACAAAATCAACCACCAGCAGTAGGGAATTACAATGTTGTTGAGCAACTTAAGAAAACTCTGGCACAGATATCATTATTCGAACTATTGCATATTTCACCCACTCATAGAGCTATACTGGAAAAAGCACTTCAAGATTCGGTAGTGGACAGAGATATAGCTGAAAATGACTTCCAGTCTATGGTGGGAAATCTGACACAAGGCACATGTATTGCATTCACATAACAAGATGTTCCTAGTGATAGACTGCTTCATAACAACCCACTACATCTAGAAGCTTATATTTATAAAAGAAGAATCAGAAGAGTACTCATAGATGGGGGAGCCGGTCTCAACATTTGCACTTTAAAGCTGGTCAAAGCACTAGGATATTCTGAACTTCACATTGATTCTTCCAAGAGGATAAATATCAAGGCTTACGATGATGAAGAACGTCCATCAAAAGGCATTGTGACATTACTTGTACAAGTAGGACCTATAATGACAGAGGTCGCTTTTCAAGTCTTGGACAGAGAGCTGGGATATAACATGTTATTGGGCCGCCCATGGATCTATACCATGCAAGTAGTACCATCCACATTTCATCAGTGTGTCAAATTCCCATACAATGGTATTGAAATCACCATAAAGGGTGATCCAAATCCATTCTAACATTGCAATTACCTAAAAGACAGTGTGGATAATCAGGTACCTATCAATTAGGCCGCACCTCTCACTACACAATTCGAAACATTAAGGATCACATAAACAAAAAAGGAAATGCCTACAACATCCTCCTTACAAATCAAAGATATGGGTTGTGGAGAGTACTCTATTGCAAATACTTTAAGTGGGAAACAATTGTCTCTTTCTCCTAAGTCCTTTGGGAAACCTCACAATATAGTACAAAAACAAGACAAAGGAAAAGAAATTGTCAGATATACAGACTCATGCTCTTTCATTAGATGGGGTGACTTACAAGAAGAATCCTTGAATGAAGATGTCAACCATTGGAAATATAGAGAAGAAGATCATATGACAAAACCCAAAATACACACAAATCAGTATGGCAATGGATTCAAAATACTCCAAAGATATGGATATGATGGTACCATAGGCCTTGGGTTACAGAAACAAGGAAGGCTAGAGCCTATTGTTCCTAATGATAATCCAGGGAATCAAGGATTGGGATATAAGCATGTACAACATATCATAGAAGCAAGACAATGTATCCTTGATATTCTAAATTGACCAAGCAAACTGTCAGACTACATATCACAAAGGAATTTGTCCACACAAGCGCTCCCATCTTCATCTCAAACAAGTAATCAGGTACCTACATCACCTAGTGCAAAATCAGATGGAGAAGACATGAGACAACTCTTGCAAGAACCTACCACTGAGTTACAAAATGATGCAGTTGTTAACACAACAATACAGGCTAATGTGGAAATAGATGCAGGTTTACCACCACCACCCGAATCCCACCCATGGTTATTGTCACTACTTCTACCACGAGAAGCAAATCAGGCTCAACCTAATGAAACAAATGAAGAAAGATTGCAAAGGCTTATACCAGGCTTAAGAAGGGTAACTAATGTCCAAAGAAGACCAGTCAATCTACAACAGAATCAGAGGCAGGAACAAGAAGAAATAAGTGATGATAGCTCATATGATGAAACATATATTGAAAGTGAGATAGACTCTCATGACTACGAATTCTTATCACTCCATGATTCTAGCCTACCAGAAAGTGTAATATCAAGGAATCAAATAAAGCTTATATAGGATGAAGATACACAAAGTCAATCAAATAATCAAGTCTTCATGTTATCAGAGTCTACTAAAGAAGGGAGTAATGATTTACCCCTAGTGCATTCACACTTGATTGATTGGGGGCAAGAAGGAAAACCAACGCTGGATTGGTTTGAAAATGACGAAGCAATTTCAGAATTTCTAGGAGTTAGAGAGGGATTTCCGCAAGGTGATCATAAAGCAGGGTTTGTTATAGACTTGAATAGAATGACATACTTTGGAGAAGAAAGTGCTTCTACAACAGAAGATAAGGATCAAACTACCCATAATGGCAAGAGTGACTTGGGTAATCTTCCTATGGAAAGAGAAAGTTCAACATTACTTACAGAGGAAACAAAATAAGTAAACATAGCAGAAGGGGAGGTTGTACATAACATCCATCTGGCAAAATCACTAAGAAAAGAAGAAGAAAAAGACAGATTCATTCATTTTTTCAAGCAACGACCTATCAAATTTGCTTGGTCCTATTCAGACATGCTAGAATTAGACTCTGAATTAGTGTTGCATCACTTACCTTTGATACTAGGAGTTAAACCTTACAAGCAAAAATTGATAAAAATGCATCCAAGTATCACATTACTGGTTAAAATAGAACTACAAAAGTTGTTGGATGTAGGTTTTATTAGACCTATTGACTATGCGAAATGGATATCCAACCTGGTACCTGTGACTAAGCCCACAGGAGGCATAAGAATTTGTACTGATTTTCGGGATCTAAATAAAGCTTGTCCTAATGATGACTTCCCGCTACCTAATATCGACATGATAGTTGACCTAATAGCTGGAAATGAGATGCTATCCTTAATGGATGGTTTTTCAGGATACAACTAGATTAAGATTGCACCAGAAGATCAACATAAAACGATCTTTACATGCCCATGGGGAACATACTACTGGAATGTGATGCCATTTGGTCTCAAAAACGCCGGAGCAACATACCAAAGAGCCATGACAACATTGTTTCATGACATGATCCACAACATAATGGAAGATTACATGGATGACATATTGGCTAAATCACAAACAAGAGAAAGTCACCTTGCAGTTCTTACACAAATATTTGATCGGTTGGAATAGTATAATGTTAGATTAAACCCAAAGAAGTGTGTGTTTGGCGTAACAATAGGTAAACTGTTAGGGTTATAGTGTCAAACCAAGGAATTGAAATAGACCCTGCCAAGGTCAAGGCAATTATTGATATGCAACCTCCATCAACATTTAAACAACTCAGAGGGCTACAAGGAAGACTGCAATCCATAAGGAGATTCATAGCACAGTTGGCAGATTAGTGTCACCCATTCCAACATTTACTAAGGAAAGGAGTTACTTTTAAATGGACAGAACAATGCCAGGAAGCTTTCCAAGCTCTGAAAGATTATCTTTTGAACACACCAGTGTTAATGTCTCCTACTCCAGGGAAACCTCTATTGTTATACATATCGGCAACAAACTCAGCTCTAGGAGCTCTATTGGCATACCATGACAAAAATGGAAAAAGAGCCATTTATTATATAAGTAGGACTCTGATCGGCTATGAGCTTAATTATACCCCCATAGAGCGAGCATGCTTAGCAGTAATCTTTGCATCCCAAAAGCTCAGACATTACATGCTGAGTCATAAGGTACAACTCATTGCATGCTTTGACCCACTCAAGTACCTATTGAGCAGAGCAACATTGACTGGGTGATTGGCTAAGTTGGTTATGATCCTAAGCGAGTTTGATATAGAATACATAGACAAAAAAGCCATCAAAGAACAAATTATAGCAGATCAATTAGCAGAGGCTCCTATACAGGACAGTAACCCATTGCTGATAGACTTTCCAGATGAATCTGTGTTTACATTAACTGCTCCTGTAATGTGGAAATTATACTTTGATGGGTCATATACAAGTCACAGATCTGGAGGAGGGATTCTCTTTATTACTCCTCAAGGGGACGTTATAACTAAGTCATTTAGGATCAATTTCCAATGCACCAACAATATGGTTGAATATGAAGCTCTCCTCATAGGACTTCGTACAGCTCTACAATGGAAAATACAAGAGTTATAGGTCTATGGTGATTCACAGTTGATTGTAAACCAGGTCAATGATGATTAAAACATGAAGGATGACAAACTCATGCCTTATAAGAAGTTGGTCAAAGATTACAAGGAGCACTTCAGAAAAATTACCTTTGAACAGATCCCAAGGATACAAAACAAGGCAACAGATGCAATGGCAACCATAGGATCTCTTCTCAATATGCCTACTAACGAAACTCAATTTGAGTTCATCATAGAACAGTTGATGCTAACTGCATATGAGACTCCCCTATCAGAATATGTATGTGTAATTGTGGGTCCAGAATCACCTTGGTACAATGAAATATATACATATTTACATACTCAATACATGTCACCGGATCTGTCCATGAATCAAAAGAAGACCTTTATTCATCAGGCATCTAGATACACCATTATAGCTGATACTTTGTATAGAAAGGGTTTCGATGGAACTCTTCTTTGATACTTGGATGAGAATGAAGCACACCTTGCTTTAAAAGAAGTCCATGATGGAATCTGTGGGGCTCACCAAAGCGGTCCGCCATTGTCAAAGAAATTGTTGAGAACAGGTTATTACTGGCCAACCATGGAAAAGGATGCTTACAAGTATGTACAAAAGTGTAAACAATGCCAAATGCATGGAGACCTCATTCATGCACCAACACAAGATCTTCAACCCATTACATCACCATGGCCATTTTCACAATGGGGATTAGATGTAGTGGGTAAAATCAACCCTACTTCTTCCAATGGGCACAAGTTCATCTTGACAGCCACTGAGTACTTTACCAAATGGGTTGAGGAAATTCCTCTAACATACACTACTGGAAAGCAGATATCAAAATTCATGCTCAACTATATTATATGTAAATACAGATTTCCAATGTGCTTTGTTACAGATAACAGACGTCCATTTAAAAACCAGGAAGTGAAAGAGTTGTGTGACAAATTTCACATACAATAGAGATTTGCCACACCATATTATCCACAAAGTAATGGACAAGAAAAGGCTACAAATAAAAAAATATTGAAAATTCTTAAGAAAGTAGTCACTGACACAAGACGGGACTAGCATCTCCAGTTAAATCCCGCTCTTTGGGCTTACAAAACAGGAGTACGCACACCTACAGGAGAAACACCATATTCCTTGGTCTATGGGATAGAAGCGATACTCCCCATTGAAATAGAAATACCATCTCTAAGAGTCTCCTTACAGATCATCATATCAGAGGAAGACTATAGGGTAGCAAGGTTATAAGAACTCGAAACCCTTGATGAAAAAAGACAAACAACGTTTAACCATTTACAAGGATACCAAAAAAGAATGAGACGAAGTTATAATAAACGAGTCCGCCCACAAACTTTTCAAGTGGGAGATCTAGTACTTAAAGAGAATCAAAGGAACCTAGCGGAACGAGAAAGGCCAAGGAAATTTGAACCTAACTGGATAGGTCCTTTCATTATAACAAGGGTCATAGGCAATGGAGCATATAATTTGGCTACCATGGAGGGAGATCCACTGTCTGACCCTATGAATAGCATGCACCTTAAGCGATATTATACCTAAGGGCTGTGTAGTTTAGATTTTTACTTTCTGCATTGCATATCATATCATTTAAAACATCTGCATTACATATAGTTTCTTTTCAAATGCATTGTGTTCTCAAAAGTTTTGGCAATTACATATAGCAGCATCAATAAAACAAGGCAACTGTCCAAGTTTATCATCTGTTTGCATCCAAGAGAAGCAAGGGTCATCTCCTTTCCTAGATATTCGGACATGAAGTCTATGAGGTCCTAAGGTCATTCATTTTCAAGAGTACTCTGTGACGACGCTTTACTTATGGTTGGGTAGTGATTTCACTATTTGAGACTTGCTAACCCACAAATTATCAATTGCTATATCTCAAACATATTAAGAAGATCTCTTATTCATTCTAGACACTTGGTTGATCATATGACTAGTGAAAAATCTAAAATTAAACTTCAGTGTCGTTGTAATTGTCACACCCAAGTAGGTTTCATTACTAACAAGTCAAGGCAAGAAAAGAAAAAATAAAAGAGCTATGTCGAATATCCATCTCAAGGCAAAAGAGAAATGATATATAACTGAAATATCATGCATACAAATGCGATAAAAAGATTGACTATGGGAACATGCAAGTAACTCCATCAAGGCTATGAATGCCTACTGGCAATGGAGCAATATTTGAGAAATTACAATCTATAACCTCGTCGGAGCTCTCGAGGCTTGCTGGCAGCGAGACTCTATTCGGGATGCTTTTGAAGATAGGATAATCCATGTAGCTAGTCATATAGGATGCTAAGGATCTTTAGTGAACACAAGAGTAGGAATTAACTCATCTGCACACACATGGGCAAAACAAGATCAAAGTTTCAAGAACCAGTGGGGAAGTTTTCTGCGTCTCCATTTGTAAATCCTAGTCACTAAGTATGTTGATTTGAATGTTCCAAAGGGCCTTAGGGATCGATTGACCGCTTATCTATGAAATGTTTTGCACCTCCATTTTCAATTTGTTTATTACAAATGCTAAAACAAACACAATCAACCTTGTTCGAATAGGAAATGCATCTTCATCCTGCATATTGCATTCACATAGGTCATGTCAAAAATTCATTTGTCTCCACATACATTTTGTAGATCATCATGTCATACAGGTCTGCACATTGGGGGCATAACTGAAAAAATCCAAAAAATCATATAAAGTCCTAAAAATCATAGAAAGTCCTGAAAAAATCCTAAAAATCAGACAAAGTCCTAAAAAATCCAAAAAATAATATAATGTCCTCCAAGAAAATCCAAAAACATTGAAAAAACATGAAATCCAAAAACAATGAAAAAACACAAAATCCAAAAACAATGAAAAACACAAAATCCAAAAACATTGAAAAATAAAAATCAACCAAAAACATCCATATACGATCCTGAAAAAATCAATCAAAAACATTCAAATATCAATCTACATAATCTAAAAAACATCAAAAAAGCTCTTGGAAAAGAACTAAAAATAAAAAATCAATCAATCAGAAAAACTTGCAATAAAATGTCTTATAAGAAACAGATACCCTAGCAGATATCCAGCAAACACTTCGCACGAAGTTAACAAAGGATACGACTATCCAGTCAAACATCTACAATCAACTGATCAAATTGTCTTATCAATCGTATCATATCCATATCAAAGTGATCATTATCTTGTCTTAAACAAAAGAGGATACACTTGAAATCAGACAGGTTAGTCTTAAACAGGGTCCACAAAATTCTGAGACCAGACATTATCAACCATCACATCAAGCAACTGAGAATGAAGGCACAAGGTCAATATAGCTTCTGAATTTTGTCTGGGTCAGTCTTTATCTTTTATCATTTGGCGACAGATATTGTTCCTATGCTACTCAAGGATGTCCACTAGTGACTAGAGGAGCTATGATGGACATTATCTTTTTCTTTGTTTGTTGTTTGTGGTGTGAACCGATGAAATTCTAGGGAAATTTCTCTAGTGGGTGTTTGTGATAAGAGCCTTCACATCAAGGTGAAATCGCCACACATACCTTGACCCCTAGCGTAATTCCCAAAATGGAGGGTTCACTCCTTGTCTGCTACGTGTTTGTTTCTACAATGAGATATCTTTGCATCTTGGTTCCTTATACCCTGATGTGCTAAGCTTCATTGTTCAATAATAAGGCTCAGTGATCAATATATATTGACGCAATAAAATATGTGACACAGGTTCGTGATTCATTCAATTTCATTCTCATTCTCATCTCATCTATTTTTTGAAAGTTTGTTGATTTCTCATCTTCTTTCTAAATCACATTATTTCTAACATTCTTTCTACCATCAATTTTTCTTTCTATCATCTAACTAACATTTCTTCAAAGTGTATCAGAGTTAAAATTGGTTCAACCATTATCATACAAAAAACATTCATTATAGATTCTATTAAGCATTCATTATAGATTCATTTGCATTCATTATAGATTCACTTGCATTCATTATAGATTCCATTTGCGTTCATTTTAAAATCCATTACCATCATTAATACATACATGTACTACCATTACATTCAAAATCATATAGAATCAAATAGATATACATCATAAAACTCATAACATCATATAAGCATACATGAGAAGCAAAACATACATAGATCACTATAAAAACCCGCATGTCATATATATAACTCAAAAATGATAATGTGTGTGAATACAATAAATAAGCCCGAAGGCTCAGATAACATGATCAACCAACACTGCCTCTGTCAGCAGGTGGATCCTGTCCACTAGATCCTGCCACAGGATGTCGAGGTGGTCCCATAACGCCACCACTGATAGTCCGTCATGAAATAGATCTACTCGATCTCCTCCCCATAAACGCACTGAAGCTAGGCTCTCTCTGACCCTCAGGGATGGCTCACTCATATGCCTGTCTATAATAAATAGCCTCCTGCGCAACAATGAAATACCTATCTGCCTGGTCGCGCGCATCGGTACCTTCTCTAAAAAACTGATCAAAGGCATCCATGGTAATCTGACCTCTCTGCACTGCCTCATCTCTCTTCCTCTGGAGATGATCTCTCTCAGCCTCAAGGGCACCATAATCTGCATGATAAGTCTCTCGCTCGATATCTCATCTAGTGACCTCATCCTCCAAACTCTGGACTTGCGCTCTAAGAGTCTGCAGCTCATCCTCCTCACCAACCTGTCCTCTCCCACCCTCTACACCAGGCACATCCTCCAACTCAGGCATATCCTCATCATCCCCTCCATCCTCGCTAATCAATGACTCAGAAGAATCATCGCTATCCTCACTGCTAATAGACTCGATGTTTCCACCAATGTCTACATGCTCATCTCCCTCACCTCCTCCCTCGTCATCCTCACCTCCTCTCTCAGCTCCACCCTCTCATCCTCCTCCGACTCTCTCCCTTGCGTCTATCCTCAACCGCTGTCTAGTATGGCAAATCTGTTGTGCTGTAATCAAAACAACAGGATCAGTCAAAGGCACTGGCCTATGCCTAGCACACCACGCATCATACTCCACTGTCGTCCCTGGATCCACTGCACCTCTACCCCAACCCCAAAGTAATGGTTGCAGAGAATCAAACTCAGCAGAAGCAACATGTGGCTGTATGCAAACAACCCAATCAGATACCTCCCATGATACACGAGCAAAATAAGCAGTAACCATTGGTGTCACCTATACCTCACCAAATTGTCTCAGAACCCGCCCTGGAAGATACATCTTGATAATCCGTTGGGTCTCAAAGGTCCTACCAATAAGATATCTCTGTTGTCGACAGAAAGGCAAGTGTACTACATCATCCTCCCAACCGGGGCAATCTAAGTATGGTCTCCAAATAAAATGTTGCAATATGTCAAACTGATGTCTCCAGTACAAGGTGTTCCCCGAACCCCTGTCTCTAATACCTACTGTATACCTGGAAGCGTAAGGCTCACCAGGCTGCAAATCTACATGAATGACAAGCCTAGAGATAGAAATATGCTCCCATGCCCATGTCTGGAGCAGAGCCACACCACAACTGATAGAACGGTATCCAAGATACACAATACCATGCATCTGATAGTATAACATGGCTAGTAGACAAGGACCCCATGCATACAGTCGACGATGAATGATCATATCATGGAGCACTTTGCCCCATCCAACTGGAAACCCATGACCTCATCTATCAGGTATCAGTAAACCATCGACAACACCCCATAATACAATAGTCATGTCATCATAGTCTAAAAGATCCTAAGCGATGTCATAATGGCCACTGATCTATAAGTCCTGAATCTCAAACTCGAAAAGTGCACATAGTCTAGCAATGCCATCATCATGGTCATATACAACTCTCTCACCATGAATAGGAATACACAGTATACATCATACATCCTCTAAGGTAATGGATACCTCACCAGTCAGAAGATGAAAAGAACAAGTCTCAGAATGCCACCGCTCTATCAAAGTTGTAATCATGGCCCTGTTGGCCGTAACCTCTGGCAATTGTAAAACATGATATAGAACAAGCTGTCGGATATGCTCAATCTCCTCATCAAGTAAGTCAGCTCAAAGATCAAGTCCACTTGGTCTGCTCTGTCGGTAGTATAACACTCCAATGTTCTCCTGCAATGAGAAAATGTTGAAAATATGAGATATCGGATCTCGAAAAACAAAAATATTTCAAAACGCATGACAAAAAAATTACATTTACAACGAATGCGTGATAGTTATGACTAATGCGGTACAATTATGGCTCTTGCGTGATGTTTAAAGCTAATGCGTAATGATATGAGCTCATGTGTAACAATAAACACATGCGTAATGATATACACGAATGCGGCATGTTTAATACTAATGCGTAACACTTAGGACGCATGTGTAACAGTTAAAGCGTTTGCGGTACAGTTAACACTAATGCGTAAACATCGACAAACGATTGCGTGACACAGTGCAAAAATTGATCATGTAAATGTTTTTGGAAAATAGCATAAAACAAGCATAAATTCAGGAAAATTTTGGAAAAATACCATGCCGCCAGTCCCAGGAGGTCTCTGATATGAACGTACTCGGTCAGACAGGTGCAATCGAGCTCTATAACCAGCCATGACGATCAAATACTTAGAAAAAAGCACACAAATTGCAGAGAAAACCAAGGACTTACCAGATTGCAAATGAGCAAATGAAAACCTAAAAATCTCTATTTATAGCTCAAAATTAGGGTTTTTTGACAACTCGACGCCCGTGGTCCCCACCAGCTTCAAACACCTTGTAGCCTACTCAAACAATCTCAAAATCGCATGAAATTTCACCAATTGCTCGCTAAACTGATATCGCAAATATGGTCTCAATTTTGGAATTTTTCGACCACCTTTTCCGAGGGGGCATATTTACACTATACAACAGTACCGGGGCATATTTTTTCATTTTCTTTGAAACAACGTCATTCCAACTTTGTCTCAAAGAGGGGCAAATATAGACACCTAAAAATGTCTCATTTACCATGTACTAATTATTCCTCTAATTGATTAAATAATTCTTTAATTCTTTAATTAAGTTAATTAATCATATTCTTCTAATTTCATATTTCCTCTTAATCTTACTAATTATTCTATCATCATTTGATCATTTAATCATTCTCTAATGTTAATTAATTATGATTAATTCCCCAATTTAAATAATCTTTATTATTTAAATAAATAAACTAATTATTCAATTTCTATCTCCAATCATCTAATCATTCAACCCTCTTCTAAATATTAATTAAATATTTATTATTTAATTGATTATGATTTTAATTCCTCTAATTAAATAATTTTTATTATTTAACTAAATTCAATTTCCAAATAATTAAATAGTTTCTTTAAATTAATTAATTAATTAATTAATTAATTCTTCCATTTCCAAATACCCAAATTCTAATTTCATTTAATTTCATATTCTTCTAAATTCTTCCAAATTCAGTTACATGTCATAATTTCAAAAACCAAATTGAAAATCAAAGTCAAGTTCTAAATATATTCAAATGCTATATTGAATTAAAATATCATGCAAAGATTAAATTGAAAATCTAAATCTAAATGCAAGCACATGCTAAATTAATTAATTAAATCATTTGTCTCTTCAACTTCTATTTCCATCTTTCAGTTAGCTTTTTCTAAATTAAGCTTTCTTTGTCATCCTCTTTATTTCCTCCAATCATTCTTTTTCTTCCTTCAATCAGCTTTTTCTCAATCAGTTAACTCAATTAATCTATTCAATCTATTATGTTCCACTCCTACAATCAACAGTTCAACTATCAATTTTCATGTGAGCTCACCTGAGTTCCACCTCTTGATCAATCTGTTCCACCTTTCAATCAACCTTACTCCAATTTTCTATAAATTGAGCATTCAATCTCCATTTTCAATAATCACGAACTTCGAATCTTTGTGTCACTTGCAGGTTACCAGCGCAATATCTGAGAGCCATCATACCACAGAGAAGAGAAGAGCAATGGAAGCGATATGCAATCTTGGAATAGGGAGTTTCATTGAATTATTATAATTCTTATTTCTTGATATTTGCATTATTTCATTGTCTTGTTTGTTAGATTCTTTGATTAGATAGAGATTCGTGATTTCCCTTGATTTCTAATTGATTATTGTTTTAAATAAGATGAATTTTACATGCATATACAATATTAATATATATAGTCTTCCATGTGTAGTGTCGTAGTTAAAATACTTCGTGGGTGAAGCGATCACCAAAGTTCAAACCCCTGGTAGGCCATTATGCTCGCAGGCCTTATGTCTTCGCCGAGTCATTGTGCTCATAAGTTTGAACAAGTGAAGTGTGGGGATGGGGCCCCTCGATTGTGGTCTCACCAGTTCATAGCTCTGGGTCAAGAGCATTTCACGTGGAGCCGGAGGGCGTGTCATGCTAGCGTCGTCGGTCACGTTAAAATTTTTACCAAACATTATTAATTTTTTTAAAAAATAATATATTAATATATATATATATATATTATATATTATATTAATATATATATATATATATATATATATTATATATTATATATTATTAATATATTAATAATAAAAGGTATCAAATATTGGATATTATTCGACATTCGATATATTTTCATAAGGGTACCAACATTTTGGTTGGTGCCCTTTCTCAGAGGTATCTAATATCGAATAATATTCGATATTCGATACCTTGTTTAGGAGAGAGAGAGAGAGAGAGAGAGAGAGAGAGAGAGAGAGAGAGAGAGAGAGTAATTAGGGGGAGGGGGGATGGAAGTATCAAAAAAGAGAGGGAGAGAAGGGGAAAGTGAGGGGTGAGGAGTTGGACAAGGGACGAGGTAGAGTGGATTCTAGAAGGGGAAAGGGCTCGAGGGGGTGGGAAAGGGAGAGTGAGAGAGAGATAGAAGGGAAGAGGGGGAGGGGTTGAGAGAGAGAGAGGCGGGGGGGGGGGTAATTAGGGGGAGGGGAAGGGGGAGAGGGAGAGGGGAGAGATGGAAGTATAAACAAAGGGAGATATGGTGGGCAAGGGAGAGGGGGGAGAGAGGGAGAGAAGGGAAAACAAAGAGGGGGTTGGAAAAGAATAGGGGGGGGAGATATAGGTAGGTAGATAAGGGAAAATGGAGAGGGAGATATAGGGAGAGAAGACAAAAGGGATTTAGAGAGGGAGAGAGTAATTAGATTGAGGGGGAGAGGGGAGAGATGGAAGTATCAACAAAGGGAGAGGGAGAGAAGGGGAAAGGGCTTGAGGGGGTGGTCAAGGGAGAGAATGAGATAGGGAGAGCGAGAGAGACAAAGAGAGAACCTGGGAGAGAGGACTCCAATAGGGGAAAGGGAGAGATAGGGAGAGAGATTTAGGGAGAGGGAGAGGTAATTAGGGAGAGTGGGAGAGATAGAAGTATCAACAAAGGGAGAGATGGTAGGAAAGGGAGAGGGGGGAGAGAGGGAGATAAGGGAAAATAGAGAGGGGGTTGTCAAAGGGTAGGGGGGAGAGGAATAGGTAGGTAGATAAGGGAAAATGGAGAGGGAGAGAAGGGGAAATGGATCTAGAGAGAGGGAGTAATTAGATTGAGGGGGAGTGGCGAGAGATGGAAGTATCAACAAAGGGAGACGGTGAGAAGTGGAAAGGGAGGGGGGAGAGAGGAGTCCAGAAGGGGAAAGAGAGAGATAGGGAGAGAAAGGGGAAAAATATCTAGGGACTCTCTCTCTCCCTCTCTCTCTCTCTCTCCTAAACAAGGTATCAGACATAATTGGATATCCGATACCTATGAGAAAGGGTGCCAAATTTTTTTTTGGTGCTCATATGAAAACATACCGGATATCAAATATAATTGGATATTTGATACCTATGAGAAAGAGCACCAACAAAGTTGTTGACACCCATATGAAAAAATATCAGATATCAGATATCCAATACTTGGGCCACACAAAAGAGGACAGTGGGTTGTTTTGAGCATTCCAATGGTCCCTACATTCTATTTGCAAGCAACCTTTTCTATGGTCTTCATATGATCTACAAATCCTTACTAAACCTAATTATTCTTGGATGCTTGGTCTTAAGCCATTGATGTAACGAGCTATCTTCTCCTTATCAACTTTAGAATGACCCGTTCTAATCATGATCTTGTGGAATTCTTCTTTGTATTCTCTGACTATTTTATTTCCTTATTTCAAGCTCAACATTATTTTTAATAAATCCAACTCATAATCAGTAGGAATAAACCATCTCTTCATTTTTTCAACCGTCTTATCCCACTTGCTGATTTTACTTTTTTCTCTTCTCCTTCTTCCAATTTGGACTTCTTTCCACCAAGTTTTAGCATGTCCTTTTAGTCACTTTGTCTAGATCTTTGATTTTTTCAAACTTGATATATTCTTCCATACCATATATCCAGTCTATTAAAATTATTTTGGATCCAACTTCCCATTGACGAATGAAACTTCAATCTTTGGTCTTTTCCTGATTCTTGTCAATGCTTTAACAAGAGGGTCATTTAGAGCTGCTCTTTCTACTCCATATTCAACATTTTCTTCATCTTCTGAATTTTCTTCAATCTTATCATCTTCACTTTTAGGTGCTCTCCTATGAGCAAACCCTCTTCTAAATTCTTCTTGCAGAGCTTCAATATACCAACTGAGGGTTCTAAAATCATCAATGTGGTTAACATTTGGAGGATTTCTTCTCCCATTTCTAATTCTAACTCTACCCTAGCCACGCGAGGCTCTTCTTCAATGCATTTTCATGACACCCATAAGCTCGATCCTGGTGCAAGTTGCCTCCCTCTAGTGAATCTGCTTGCACACTCAAAATCTTTTGGCTCTGATACCACTGATGCAATAAAATCATACACAAACCCTTTCATAGTAACAAAACTAGAATTCAAATGAAATGCTATGAAATAAAAATGAAAGTCTGCAAATTAAAACTATATATTATTTATTCAACAACTTTGAAATATTGTGGTCCTTACAACAATCTGCATTCTCACATTTAATGAAGGTAAGTAGTGATCTTCGTCCTTGTCTCAAAACAAAATTTGTAAACTCTTTCTCTATTACAGACCCATGACAAATGGTCTTCTTTTTTCTTTCTCAATTACTTTAACAATCTTTGACAATTTTGACTCCAATGCATAGCGATTTCAGATTAGGCAACCAACAATTCATTGGTGATTTCTTGCTCTCAACAACTTCTATTTTTGCAACGATCTCTTTTCTCAAGGTGATGACCAATTGTCTCCCTTCCTTTTTCTTTTCACCGATCTCCTTCAATCGACACTAATATGATCTTCAATGATAATATAATCTTTTATTTTCTACAAGATTTTTCAATTTGGGCTCTAATACCAATTGAAGGAATATAAAAATAGTAATAAAATTGGAAAATATATTATACACGGTACATAGAATATATCAACCTTAAATTATTAAATTCCATTCATTTTTCGTCGTGTATATATATATATATCAATCAAGTGTATTATCTTTTATTCTCTAAAACTAATAATAGAATTGGAAAAACTATAGAATGTGCAATATAAAATCTATCAAACTTAAAATAATTTCACTTCTTGTATTTTTTTTTCCAACATGTCTTTTCAAAATGATTTGTCAATCCACATAAGATACAAGGTTGTAAATCCTAACATTTATCTTTTGTATGCCCTTTCTTGTTATAATGAGAGCACTGCATTTCTTGAACTAATATGAAAGAACTTGTAACATTTGTAACATTATTTCATTTACCTATGACATTCCCTAGGCCTTCATACTTTAGCCTCATTATATACTCAATTGGTTCTCTCATCCCTTATTCATGATTTCCTAATCCATAACCTTTGTATCCCATTTTTTAAAATAATTTTTAAACATTGTCTTCAAAACAACTAGCAACATTTGCATAATCAAATACATTATCATTTTTCCAAAATTTGTAGAATCAAGTTACATATTATCTCTAGTGATCATAAATAAGTCCAACAATTGAAGAACACAAATCTTTTGTGCCACATGAAACATCACAAACCACTCGCTTTGTCCTTAGACATTTATTGCATACTACCAATTGATTATTCAATCTTGGCCTTTCTTTTAGTTGTAAACTATTTTCCTCTTCTAGTCTCTTTAACTTTTCTTCCAAATCGTCATTATTTTCCTTGACCTCATCAAATAATTTTACCCTTTCTTTTAGCTTATCATTTTTCTCATTAACTTTTTCTCATTCTCTCATAAGATTATTAATATCATTTAAATTTATTGACATTTTTTATCTGATCATCTATAAATTGTATATTTTAACCTCCAATAGATCTTCTTTTAAAATACACATCTCACAAATTAAATTAAATTTTCTTTCTTCACCTTTTTTTGGATCTTTCACATTGAAACAAACGATTTCAATTTACCTTGTTTGTGCTTGATTTCATTACAATGATTTGTCTTTCTTTAATAGCTTTGCGTCTCTCTTTCTATTTTTTTTTGCAATGTCTTCAATTGTGGCTTTATTCCCAACAACTAGTGATTTTGTTCTCCTTAAAACCAACTTCACATCTAGAACATTTTCATGATCTTTTGGTTGACAACTCCTATGCCTTATTTTCTCATTCAAATAAAAATTTGTGACTCTCTTGAAACAAATTATTTTTTATTTGCAGCAATCTCATAAAACAATGAGACTTCAATTCCTTAGCTTAATCGTCCTAAGTATGCATAATCTTTTACCCTTTCCTTTGCAACTTTTGCTCCCAATGCAAAAATCATCTTTTCATCATGTGTCACTATACATGACACTTTGTTTGGTTCATCATGCATTTTTACAAATGACTAAGCATTGTCTAATGTAAGTCACCTAGTGACTTTAAGAGCACCAAACACACACATTTTGACCATGTAATAGAATGGCAACCATCAAGGAGCTCAAATGACAAGACAATTGAAGGTCAGCAATTTATAAAACATATTGTTATAACTTCCCATTTGTTTTGTAACGGCAATATAATCTATTTATCCCGACATTTCCTGCATTAAAAAGGTTGAATGGAAAACACTGTATAGTCATAAAAAAACCAATTAAATATATTCCCCCTTTCTAGTCAAAGGAATCTTCATTCTGAGCTACAAATTTGTGTAAATAACTATTGCATCATGTTCATTTTTGTTTGTGAATAGAAGTAGCACACATTTACTATAAACTCTTTCACTTTTGATTGTACAATTGGTTTACTATGCTTTGTTTTTCTTTTGCATAATCTATATACCCCTTCATTCACAACAAAGATTTGTCTCTCAAGCCTCATGGGATTCAAATCATAGTCAGCATAGCACCCTCTCTAAATATAATGTGGTAAAGAACCGTTTTGTTCATACAAAACATAATAGATTTTTGTGAAATTTTCAAGAGTGAAATCTTCATGCTCTGCATCCCCATTGCTGTTGAACCACAAAAAATCTGAGAAAAAAATACTGTGTTTTTCACATCTGAAAGAATTTTTGAACAACCATTTTGTGTAAAGATTAGCTTGTAGTATTAGAATGATACCTTGATATAATATTATACAATCCTAGAGATCTCCCTTTTTACGAGTATTTGATCTGGACTCCTAGAACTAGGAGGACAACATAGACTTCATCCTTGAAAGAGGAAACTAATCACAACAGTCAAACAGATTACTTAAAGCTGAAGATTTAAGATTTTTAGTATTTTGATATTGTACCTCATCCCATCATCTCACTTCTTTAGGTGAAGGGGCAATCCTAAGAAAGGAGATTATTTAGTCAATTGCCGTGCATTGAAAATTTCTTGTGGGTACCCAATTTGTGAATTGAATACCATGTTAACAATGGAGTTCATACCTTTCGTTGACCATATTTAGGCAGAAATCAAAAGTTGAATGATATTATGTACAGGAAAAGGGATATATTTTGTACCCACGCCATGAAAAAGCAAATAACGTTGAATGAGGCCTCCACGTGTATTAAATCCATAATTCCTCTCAGCACACCTCTGGCACCTGGAATGATTTTGATATTTACTCTTCATTGAGCACAAATCAATCTTATGTTTTATAAATAAATATGCAATAAAATGCTGCTTATCTCTTTGTTATAGCCTTAAATCTTTATTAATTGCAATTTTCTCTGCATGCGTGCATCTTGTTTCACAAGTCATTATAACAGCTTCCATTATATTTCGCTACAGCTATAACTGATAGTTACTGTAAGTATCTTTGTGGGTTTTTAACTAGACTGTGGAAACTTTCTGCTAAAAAGTTTCCACAGTCTAGTTGTTTCCCCAGTCAAATAAACTAGAAGTTGTTTCCCCCAACTTCACTTTCTATAGACATTTGACAAGATAATGATTTCTTTTTCATATAGGAACAGTTATGCTTGAATAATTTTTTTATCATACTTGTTATCTTGTGCCAACTCGATCCATAACTTCATCCACAACCCATTTTCATGCATCCTAACATAGATTCATTTTTCAATTCTTTGTTCCAACATGTATTTTTACAATGATTCGTCAATCCACATTGGGTATAGGGATGACGATCCCAACACTTTTCATTTGTATGCCCTTTCTTGTTACAATAAGAGCATTGCATTTCTTGAATTGATTTGCAAGAACTTGTAATATTTGTAACATTATTTCTTTTACTTGTAACAACATACCCTAGGCATTCATACTTTAGTGTCACTGTTGGCTCAATTGACTCTCACATTCCATGTTCATGATTTTGTAGTCCCTGACCTTTGTATCCCCTTTTTTTCATAATTTCGAAACCAACATTGTCTTCAAAACTAGCAACATTTGCATAATCACTTCTTTGAAGATTTGTAGACTCAAACATATTATCATCTTCCTTACAAACAACTTTATCGAAATCAAAATTCTCAAATGAAGAATATAAAACTTTCGTGCCACATGAAACTTTACAAACCAATGGTTTTGATCTTAGACATTCATTGCATGCTACTAATTGTTCATTTTCTTATTTCAATTTTAAGATTGACTTTATTTGTAAATTGTTTTCCTCTTCTAATCTCTTCAACTTATCTTCCAAATCATCATTCTTTTCCTTGACCTCATCAAATAATTTTACTGTTTGTTCTAACTTTTCATTTTTCTCATTAACTTTTTCTAATGCTCTCATAAGATTATTAATTTCATTTAAAAATTGACATTTTTCTTTTTGTCTTTTTTTTATAATCAATATCATTTTTGAATTGTATTTCTTCACTTCCATTAATTTTTCTTTTAAAATATTCCTTTCGCAAAAATTAAATTTTCATTTTCTTTCTTCACCTTTTTTCTATCTTTCCCATTGAAACAAATGGTTTCGATTGACTCTATTACAATGATTTATCTTACTTCAATAGCTTTGTGTGCCTTTATCTCACAACAATTTCTCCATTTATCACTTCAATAATAGAACCTTCAATAGCTCATAGAACCTTCAATAGCTCCAGTTAACTCGATAAACTACAATGGCTCTCTCTCTTGACTTAGGATTCCTATTTCTTGACTACAAGAAAACTTTTAATCTCCTCCAAGATTTCTTGTCACTTTTTTGGCAATAATCTTAATGCTTCACATAACTCAGATAAATCTTAGCAACGATCTTGTTATTCCACTTTATTTATAACAACTTTAAATAATACCCACCTTCTTTTAAACTTCGCACTTTGATCTTCAATCAACACTTTGTTTTCACTTGGATTTGTATGTGGCTTCACCAAAACGTTGGCTGCAATTCCCAAAAGAGTAGCAAATCATCACATCATTTCTTAGCAATCTGCATTCTCACATCTAATGAAGGTAGGCAACGATCAAATCTAAAAACTCTTTCTTTATTATAGGTGCATGACAAATCATCCTCTTTTTCCTTGGCCAACTACTTAAGCAATCTTTGGCAGTTTTGACTCAAATCCATAGCGATTTCAGATTAGGCAACTAACAATTCATCGGTGATTTCCTCCCCTCAACAGCTCTTTGTGCAACAATCTCTTTTCTCAAGCTGGTGACCAATCATCTCCCTTCCTTTCTCTTTTAACTGATCTCCTCCAGTCGATGCCAATGTGATCTTCAATGTGGCAATTTGACAAAATCTTTCAACCTGGGCTCTGATATCAATCGAAGGAATTTAAAAACAGTAATAAAATTGAAAAATAACACTATACATAGAATATATCAATCTTATACAAAAACGGGGTGGTCATCATTTTTTATGGTTATCGCTTGGTTTGAGGAGCCTCTTGCTTCTTATACAAGCTTTCGCAGATCCTATTCTCTCTCTTCATCCTTCCTTTTACATTTCAAGCTTCTACTCCCAAGGGTTTCCTTTCTTCTTCTCCCAACTGGGTTTTCTTGGTTGCAGGTATAGGTTTATTGCTGTGAAAATGGACTCCCCAATTCAACTCCTTTCGACAAAAAGGCAAATGGCATTTATCGACATTCAAGAGGTGCTTAAAGAGTACCATTTTTTCATCTCTGCGACAGTTAAAGAAGATTTTGGGTGATATATTCCTAAGGATGGACCACAAGTATAAAGTGAATACAGAGATTCCAACAATTTTTCTTGCTACCTTACTTCATTTTGGTATGCCAAAAGATAAAACAATTTTATGCAGAAACGTTTTTAAGGCAGACTTGCTTGGTGGTCTGTATAATGTCCTTAACGATATAGATGAGAATTTGACTATTCTTCTGCCCATAGACTTGAATGTCGCAATTAGAAATGGAAAGTCGCCTTCTAGGTTTCCAATTCTATATTTTGAAAATGCCCAAGGCTTCAAATCCAAGAGTTTCATCATAAAGGAGAACGCTAACTTTCTCTGGGCTCTGTTCGGTATAGTAAGGTCTCGATGAAAATTGGATCAAAAAATATTTGTATTTTTATGGGTTTTTTTTTAATTTGTTTCGAAAGATAAATTGTTGGATTGGGAAGCAGAGTTAAAAACTATCATGGTTTGTGGGGGTCAAGAATCATCGGAGGTGATTGAGTGTTTTCCAAAACCAGAGGAAATAATTTGGAGAAGGCGGGTTCCTGTGATTGTCGAATGGGTGGATACATCGCCTTTTCCAGGTCCTCCATCTCCAGTGGGATGATCACTTTTAGATTAGGGTATTCTCTCTCTGATTGGTTAAGACTTTGTATTTTCAGTTTATATATATTATCAACCTTGCCCCTTACTGATAAAAAAAAAACAAAAAACAAAAAAGAATATATCAATCTTAAATTATTTCATTACATTCATTCTTCATTACTTTTACAATAAATTTTTGTATATATATGTATATAATTGAAATCTCGAACTATAAACTAATAACTAAATATATTAATCAATGTTTATTATCTTTCATTCTCTAAAACTAATAACAAAATTGAATAAAGAACACAACATGCAATAAAAAATCTATCGAACTTAAAATAATTTCATTGCTTGTATTTTTTGTTCCAACATGTCTTTCCACAATGATTCGTCAATCCACATCTGGGGTACAAGGTTGTAAATCCCAACACTTATCCCTTGTATGCTCTTTCTTGTTATAATGAGAACATTGCATTTCTTGAACTAATATGCAAGAACTCGTACTATATGTAACATTATTATATTTAATATTGTTTCCTTTACCCGTGACATACACTAAGCCTTCATACTTTGTCCTCATTGTTGACTCAATTGACTCTCTCATTCCTTGTTTATGATTTCCTAATCTCTGACCTTTGTATCATATTCTTTTTATGATTTTTAAACCAACATTGTCTTCAAAAGAACTAGCAATATTTGTATAATCAAATACATTATCATTACATCTATGAAGATTTGTAGACTTGAACATATTATCACCTTAATCAGAAACAACTTCAACAAATGGAGAACACAAATCTTGTATGCCACATGAAACATCATGAACCATTGACTTTGTCATTAGATATTAATTGCATGCTACCAATTGATTATTCAATTTTGAGATATCTTTCAATTGTAAATTATTTTCCTCTTTTAATCTATTCAACTTTTCTTCCAAATCATCATTCTTTTCCTTGACCTCATTCAAAAAATTGAAAGGGAAGATAAACAAAAACATGTCAAATTCTCCCATACGCTATGCAGAAGATGAGGAGGGAGAACTACTAGAGCTCGAAACCCCTCCGCGGCCACATCCCCGACCATGACCCCTACCCCGGAGACGTCCACCACCCCGACCACACCACCCTCGAAGACATACTCGACCTCTGCCAATTTGAATTCTGCAGCTTAATTGCCCTTAAATATGACATTTTTTATTTCAAATAATACCAACCACCAAACATGTATTGAATAACCTTTGAAGAGATGTGCAAAAGACTAATCATCACAAGATAAAACTCCCACGGTCAATCACAAACTTTGATAATCTCCAATCCCCACACATTTACAAAATTATATTTACTTCTATCACCCTTTCGTTGTCACAAAATTAGAATATACACCTTTTAATATATCATCAAAAACTTTCATAAAAGAAATACTTATCTTCGTCTTTCCTGCCTCCAAATCTTTAATAGCAGCAACAAATTACATTTTTATATATTAAAAAATCTCTATTTGTTATCTTGGGGGCTCCAATTGAAAAAATATTAGCAGCGGCTCCAATTTCCTATGTGCTGTGGCAATGTTTCCGGGGGTTGATTCCAATGAATTTGTTTTCCTTTCCCTAAATCTACCCATTTTGAATGTTCAACAATATTCCTTATGCAACAAATTCAGCTTACAATGAGAGGATCTTGTAATTTTTATTGCCAACACTAGACACTTCCCAAACTATGCATTGGAGTCAAAACTGCCAAAGACTGCTATAGTAATCGGCCCAGAAAAAAGAGGACAATTTGTCATGTGAATATAATTTTGTTTTGAGACAAGGATGAAGATCACTGCTTATCTTCATGAAATGTGATAATGCAGATTGTTGTAAGGGCCACTATTGTTTAAAGAAAGTTGTTTCACATATATTTCTGTAACTAATAAAAAGAGAATCATTTGTGTTAATGTCAAAAAAGGGCGAGTCTTAAACCACATACATTAAGCAAAATATTAAGTTTAGAGAATGTCGATTAATTTTTAACATTTAACACTTTTAAGTCTAAAACTCAAAGCTTAATGTGTATGATTTAACCCGTCCAATATCAAAATAAATTACTGTTATAAAAAAAAAAATAACCCAATCAAGAAAGAATCGAGGGTTTTAAAGAGAATTGTTTTTATAAAAAAACAAGTGTCACATAGTGGCCAGTACTAATAACAAAGTGAAGGAAAGCCGCCAAGAAATGATGTGATGATTCGCTGCTCTTTTAGAAATCGTAGCCAATGTTTTGATGAAGCCACACATAGGTCCAAGTGAAAACAAAGTGTTGATTTAAGATCAAACTGCAAAGTTTAAAAGGAGGTGAGAATAATTTAAATTTGTCTTAAACGAAGTTGAATAGCAAGATCGCTAGTAAAAAAATATTTGAGTTGTGTGAAATTTTGCCAAAAAGAAGATAGGTTACTGAAGTGATAGGAAATCTTTGAGGAGATTAAAAGTCTGTTTATAGTTAAGAAATAAAAAAGGATTGCAGATTTGTCATGCCACAAGAATCATAAGTCAAGAGAGGCGTTGTAGTTTGTCAAGTTGCAAATTTTGATTTGAATGAGAAAATATGTTGGAATTTTTGATGTGATGATAGGTGCAACAGCCAAAGAGGACTCACAATTTGCAAAAGAGAAAGGTGAAGTATGTAAGGTGTTGTTAGAAATGGTGTTTTAGATTTGTTCCTTGAATAGATCGATGCACTTAGATAAAACTGCAGTTCTTGGAGGAGATATTATTGAAGTGATAAAGGAGATTGTTGTAAGCTAAAAGTACACAAAGTTGTTGAAGAAGATAAATAGTTTTAATAGAGTCTAAGTGCATAAGGTGGGTTGAAATTATTTATTTAAATAGGAAAGATGGGAAAAAAGGTGAAGAAAGAAAATAAACATTTTTATTGGTGAAATGAATGTTTTAAAAGAAGAATTAAAGGAAGTGAAAAAATACAATTTAGAAATTATTTTGATTATAATAGAAAGACAAAAAGAAAAAAATCAATTTATAAAAAAAATTAATAATCTTATGGGAGAATTAAAAAAAGTTAATGAAAACAAATGAAAAGTTAGAACAACTGGTAAAATTATTTGATGATGTCAAGGAAAAGAATAATGATTTAAAAGAAAAGTTCAAGAGATTAGAAGGGAAAAACAATTTATAAATCAAAGAAATCTTAATTTTTCTTTTCTTTTAAAATGAAAAATTTAGTAGCATGCAATGAATGTCTAAGGTCAAAATCAGTGGTTCGTGATGTTTCATGTGGCACAAAAGATTTATAATCTTCATTTAGGAATTGTGATTTTGTTAAAGTTGTTTGTAAGCAAGATGATAATATGTTTGAGTCTGCAAATCTTCAAAGATGTGATTATGCGAATGTTACTCGTTGTTTTGAAGACAATGTTGGTTTGAAAATTATGAAAAGAATAGGATACAAAGGTTAGGGATTAGGAAATCATGAATTGGGAATGAGAGAGTAAATTGAGCCAACAATGAGGTCAAAGTATGAAGGTCTAGGGTATGTTACAAGTAAAAGAAATAATGTTACAAATGTTACAAGTTCTTACAAATCAATTCAAGAAATGCAATTCACTTATTGTAACAATAAAGGGCATACAAATGAAAAGTGTTGGGATCTACATCCTTGTACCCTATGTGGATTGACAAATCATTATGAAAATACATGTTGGAACAAATAATTGAAGAATGAATATATGTTAGGATGCATGAAAATGGACTATGGATGGAGTTGGCACAAAATAACATGTATGATAAAAAAAATATTGGAGCATAATTGTTCCTATATGAAAAAGATATCTTTGTTTTGTCAAATGTCTATAGAAATTGAAGTTAGAAAGCAATTTCTATGATTTGTTTTGATGATGTTGATATAGTTGTTATTGCAAAAGTGATGTTTATAGACATGTGTCTAATTGATTCAAATTGAAATTCTATAGAGATGGTTGATACTATAGCATTGTTAGTTTATTTGAGATTTTGTATAAGTTGTTGGTGATAGCTTTGGACATTGTTTAGTCCTCAATATTGCAGGTTTGAGGGATTCAGATTTTGAGATTGCAAGTTCTAGAGTTTTGGGGATTACAAATAGAGAATAGATGACCATGTAAAGTCACGACTGAAGTGAGCACCAGAAGAGTGACATCTGATTATGTTGATGATTGCAGAATGTAAATTCACTATTTTTTGGAGATGGACAAGGAGAGGCCCTAAGTCAAAATCTACATCTCGCAAATCTGCAATATTGAGGACTAAACAATGTCCAAAGCTATTACCAACAACTATACAAAATCTAAAATAAGCTCGCAATGCCATAGTATCAATCATCAATGCGAAATTTCCATGTGAATCACTTATAATCATGCCAATAAACATCCCCTTTGCAAATAATAACTGCATCAACATCCTCAAAACAAATCATAGAAATTGCCTTCTCCAACTTCACTTTCTATAAATATTTAGCAAGACAATAATTTCTTTTTCATATAGAAACATTTATGCTTGAATAATTTTTTTATCATCTCTTATATTTTGCCAACACAATTGATTTTAGTGCATCCTAACATAGATTTATTTTTCAATTTTTTGTTCCACCATGTCTTTACACAATGATTTGTCAATCCATATATGGTACAAGGATGTAAATTCTAACACTTATCCCTTGTATGCCTGATGCAGTCGAGGTAGGGAGATCCAATGAAGGACATCCCATCCTTGCAACCTAACACAAACACCATGCAAGATATACTGGTAACCAGTAACACAATACCGGATATAGAAGAAAGAGCAACCAGTAACAACACAAAATACATAATCGGTAAACAATATGAATAATTCTTATAACAGGTCAATGAATTACATATTCCACATGCTGGGCCGCAGCCCAGGATTACAAACAATGCTTACAACACCAATATAAGATCCACAGATCATCTACACATCAATTTGGCCTCCGGTAACAGCCTGTCGATTCAACCCTAATCCGGACCTCAGCCCTTTCGGCTTCAGTCCTACCAGATGAGAATCTCGCCAGTTCTACATCTTCGCTCGATCTCGAACTTCTATCCTCTATCTTCTATCTTTTGTCCTTTCATATGATTTGCAAAACTTCTCTTTATACCGTCCGCAAACAATAATAACTTGATCAAGTTGACCCAAAGACCAATCAATTCATAATGAAACGTGCTAATGGTAACATGTCGGCTCAAATCACTAAGAACATCACAAAAACATAAAATGATGCACGGACCTCCAGAAATACCGGCCAAGGCCCAAAACGGCATCTCCAATGATCCACAAGTCACAAAAATCAACCGCAACTCGATTCAACATCGCTCAACACACTGCAAGACTAACAGGTAAGAACATATCAATTGGGTCAATACCGGAATCAATATCTCACCGGAATCAAATCCAAATGCCATGAATCTCAAACACGATAAAGACAATGAACTCAAGGAGTTAAATTCAAATCCACAACGCTAAACTCTCAAACATGAAGAAATGCCACGATCTCCAAGCAATTCCACTGCTAACTGCTCAAACCGATAAGAACTACACCGGTGCTCCTGCATCAATGCCCTTTTCTGTTATAATGAGAGCGAAGCATTTCTTGAATTAATTTGCAGGAACTTGTAACATTATTTTTTATATGTATGATGTACTTTTTATATGTATGATGTACCCTAGGCCTCATGCTTTGGTCTCATTGTTTGCTAAATTGAGTCTCTCATTCTCTGTTCATAATTTCCTAATCCCCAACCTTTGTATCCCATTCTTTTCATAATTTTCAAACCAGCATTGTCTTCAAAACAACAACATTCACATAATCACATCTTTGAAGATTTATAGACTCAAACACATTATCACCTTGCTTACAAACAACTTTAGCAAAATCAAAATTATCAAATGAAGAACATAAATCTTTCGTGTCACATGAAACGTCACAAACCAATGGTTTTAAACTTAGACATTCATTACAAGCTACTAATTGTTCATTCTCTTCTTTCAATTTAGAAATTTATTTCATTTGTACATTATTTTTCTCTTCTAAACTCTTTTAACTTTTATTCCAAATCATTATTCTTTCCCTTGACCTCATCAAATAATTTTACCCTTTCTTCTAACTTTTCATTTTTCTCATTAACTTTTTCTATTTCTTTCATAAGATTATTAATTTCATTTAAAATCTGATATTATTCTTTCTTCATTTATTTTATAATTGATATCATTTTTGAATTGTAAGTTGAAACAAATAATTTCAATTCACCTTATACACTTGATTTCGTTACAATTTCAACCTTATTTACATTTCCTTTTATCACTTCATTAACAGATCTTTCAACAGCTCATTCATCTCCTCAAACTCTACACTATCAGATTCTTCAAAACTGCTCTCTTCCTTCAATGTGTTCAGAGTTGTTTGTCAAGATTCTAAAATAGCTACAATATGAATCTTTTACCTTTGTATATGCTGCTAATAACTTCTTTGTGTACAGATCTCCAACTTCCATTTCAGAAGAAGAAAAAAAAAAAAAAAAACATAGCACATTTCCTTAAAAAACTTATGAATATTACCTCTTTTCTTCCCACCCAACTTACTATCTTCTTGGCAGCAACATCACCTTTAACTTCTTTAACCTAAGTCTAGGGCTACAGACTTTTGTTTCAAATAGCCTTAGGAACAATAATTTTCAATAATCAATTATCACCTTGGAATACGTGAATATCTGAGATGACTCCTTAAACCAATTTCTGCGTCTTAACCTCCTTTGGCTTGCAACTTTTTTCTTTCTCCAGTCCTATCTATGCTAAGGGAGAATATTTTATTTTGCCTGCATAAGTGCACTAGTCATGGACATGATGCACCACAGAACATCCCCAATCTCCAGTAAAAATCTTTTTGCAAGTGATACAAAAGATTGCCGTCTTGCTTGGAAAATTGACACATTTACATAATCATGGTGTTATATATTCAAAGCTGTTAATAACTAATGGTTTGTGAATATTAATCCAAGATGATGTGAGATGGCCATCAACCTTTTCCAATCTTGTTAATTGGAGGGAATCAAAATAATCTAGATGAAAGCTCCAATATCACTAGAAGACGGCCTGGTTTTAAGGATCAGTCTGTGTTAGTAAATTATTTATTAGCTGATTTAATGTTCAATTTTTGTACAACATTGCACCAATAGTTGTATGATAAGTACCAATAATTGAACGAAATATATCATTTGTTGTGAAAAGTAACCAATCATGCGATGCCACATCAGCTGCACAAGTATTGGGGTCCTTTTGCACACCTATTGCTCTTACTTTTTTTTGGGCTGTTTTGGACACCTTGGCAAAAAGCATGCTGATGTGGCATCATATTTGATGATGTGGCCCTGAAAGCTTAGTTATAAGTAGGGGACTTGCCAAGTAAGTTGCTGTAAAAAATTCGGAGTGATTTGAAAGCTCCACATAAGATTTTGAGAAGCGCGAAATTAAGATGCACAACTACTGAATCCTCTCCCCTATATTTCTATCTGTTTTATAATGATTTCACCCTTCTCTAATATACCAATTGTCCTGGTTTGTAAAATATCACATGAGGATGATTAATTACAAAAATATATATCATATTTTCCCAAAAATAAAGAGACATGTTCAATAGCATAAATTCAAAACCTATCACTGATAGATATGTATAATACAGCATTGCCAGGGTCTATATAGACCAATAAGCATATATACTTCAAAAAGATCAAGAGATTATATGAACAGTACAGTAGCAGGGCCAGTTAAAAAAACCTATGTATCATTACAGATTTTTGGTGATTCATATTTGTAATATTGTATGATTCCTAACAAATATTCACTCTAAATTCAAAAAGTGTTGATCCAGTGTACTAGCAATTATGCTTAGAGCATGAAAAACATTTCATTACACAAAGCACAAATTAATTTATGTGTTTCCAAATGGCATCACATCAAACCTAAATGTACAACATTCCCAAAAGTTCAAGAGATGGAAAACTTGTTTGCTTAACTTTTTGTAAAATTTATCCCTTTACTTGTCCTGCCATAATTATCTGTCAAGCACAATAATACAATTTCTTACAGAAATTCTGTTGCAGAAAAAGTAACTAGAAATGAACTTTAGAAATGTGACAATCAACGCAATACCTCAATTGAATAGCACTCTGACACAAAAAAAAAATGCTAACTATTTTACTAGCAGAGAAGCACATATTTTTAAAGACACACCTGCAAATCCAGCCATTCTTTTTCTGTCCTTGGAAAATGGTGCACCTGTTAATACCTTTGTTATGGGAGGAGAGTGCTTCCCATTAAAACAAACGAAACACTGTTACTTGCTTTTAACCACCATTTTTTGGTGTTTGTTGACGTTTTTTCCATTAGAAATAGTGTGTTGCTTAAAAAAATCATATCACTTGTTTCATATAACTTTTTTTTCTATTAATATATTGATTTTATGAAAAAATGTTTTTTTTTAAAATATCAATATTTTTTTAAATTGTAATGGATTATCTCAAAGTTGACTAAAATAGGTGCTTGTAAGTTTGAATATTTTATTAATTATAATTTTTTAATATTCTAAAAGTATAATTTGATGATTTTATTAGTTTGAAATATGTTTCTATTATTTTTTGAAGTAATTTTAAAACTTCTTAACAATTTTAAAGTATTTTGATTTTTATATTTTCAAATTGTTGGTAAGAGAACTTTTTTATTATACGAATGCATTCAACTTACATTATTACATTATATCTCTCTACAATAGATGAAAGAATTATAGATAATTAAAAGCATAATGACAAAAGAAAAATTTGAAGAATCATTGGGTGGTTGTAAGATTCACCTCCATCTCACCAATATTATGGAGGATTACAAAGATCTTAGAAATGCTCTCAAAAAATCAACATCAAATAACTTTACATCTATTATCAATAGTCCAATACCAAATTTAAATATTTTGACATTATCATTAGCAAATCCCTTGTCATGTGGTCTCCTTGTTGGAAAAGGATCAACAAGTCTCTTGTCATGAGTTCTCCTTTCTAAAAAACCATGAGACACTACTATAACTTGCAAGAGCTCTTTCTATTTCAATTGTTGATAGGAGACATTGATATATTCATAGGGACTAACATTTTACATTATCGGAGATTATATATTGGAAGTTTAATGGTATAATTTCTCCAATCATATCTAGCCTATTGTTATTTTGAGGAGGAAGCATTCTCAAAATAAAATTGATAATACTAAGGTCAATGTTATTTATTTATATGCTAAAAGAGAATATATTATCCTCATTTGGAATGATAGGATCAGAGACGTGAGACGAATGTAGTAGTGCTTAGATTGAGAAGTGAATGTAGTAGTGCTTTGATTGAGAGGGTTGTTTAATGGTGTAATTTCTCCAATCATAGATAGCCTATTGTTATCATGAGGAGGAAACATTCTCAAAAGAAAATCAATAATATTATTATCAATATTACCTATTTATATGTTAGAAACCAATATTTCTTCACATTTGAAATGGTGGATCAAAGACATGAAACGAATAGTGTAAGCATTAAGCTTGAGAAGTGAATGTAGTAGTGTCTTGACTAAACATTATTATCCTCAAACTGTTTTTCAAATCCTCCTGTTGTGTTTTCACTGTGGAGATCAGTTCTGCCTTCAGCTCTGAGATCTCAAATCTGAATGCACATATGGCAGCTCTGTCATCCTCTGCTCATCTAGTTGCTTCTCGAAGGTTTGGTTGATACCATCCAGTCTTTTTAGATAGCTTGTTTACCAATTCCTTTTGCAAAGGGTCAACCATTCTAAAATGCATGGCATGCAAATTGAATCAATGCATCCAAGCTTGGAAGACTCCATAAAAATAAAAGCACAGACATGCAAATGGAATCAATGACCCTAAAAAAACCTGCAGAAATCATTGTGCAAGATATCAGAGATCGCCAAAATCACAGAGAAATCCAAACTAGGTGGCAATATGTGAGCTCAGGTAAGGAAGAAGGCTGTAGTGCTGCCAACTATGAAAAAAGACCATGTTCTTCAACACAAAGGTCGACTCAGCAGATGAAGCAGGTTTGGTGGCTGCAGAGGCAATAGAGGGTAGTCTGGGTGCACTTGCAAGCAGGGACAAGGTTGCGAACCACAAATTAACTTAGTTAATGAAAATCCTGCACAAATGGCTAAGCAAACAAAGCCAATATCAAAATCACATATACCTGGCAAGTACCATCAACTATCATATTGTGGAAAACTAAAATTAGCTATCAAAGTAATATTGAAATCTCCTGGCGAGTGCCACTCATTGTTTTCATAGCTAATGTCAATTTCCACATTCCGTCTGACATTGGTGAACGAAATTTTGAATTTGATGTTGCAGACTCTACAAAGGAATTCTACGGAAGTGCATTGATATGGGTACATCTTGACTGTTGTCATCTCTATTTAATTGTGGCTTTTTAATTAAAAAAAAAGTCCTTATTCTCTTCTCTTTCCTATCAGGATTCTCATACTTTTGTAGGATTTCAAACCATTTGGAATCTTTGTACAACCTTCTCTTAGAATGAAGATAAAGAGATTAAAAAACGAAGATGAAGTTTAAGAGCAAACAAAAATAAATTTCATTGTTGACTAAAGTTTAAAGCTAAGCTCTCATCTTTTCTGAGAATTAGTAAAACTCCTATTCATGTTTCACGACATGGATATTCAGATACCTGTTGACGTGTTTTTTATGACCGCGTTTAATACAGAATAAAGTTACCAACGGTCACTTTATCCTCTCTTGATCAAGATTAGTCTGTATGCTAGGATTACTTAAAGTTCAAACGGCTAATTTCCAAGGTTCCTTCAATGCGTGGATGTGACTTAGTTGTTTGATGGGTTTGCTGATAACCCAAGGGGCCTTACGTATGTTGAAGAAAACTTATGCAAGCTCAAAGATTTTTGTACGGGAGATTTGCAGTGAAGGCTCTAATTTTCAATCTTTTGGGTTTTGAATTATGCAGAAAGTAAATAAGAATAGGGCAGAGGAAAACTAGACTAAAAGTAATCTAATCCTATGAACAAGGAGACGGGATAACTTGTGCAAAATCCAACCACGCTTCGCTTTGCCAGCAACGCACAACTACACGAAGGCGGTGCAATCTTCAAAGGGTGTGTTAAAGATTTTGAAATCATCAAGAGAAACCATCAAATCGAACAATCTCTTCTGATAATCGAAGTTAAACATACACATATAACGGAGGCTCAGGCTAACTTCGCACGGTATGCAACAATCAGCTGCACACCAAAAGTATGAGCACGAATTTTGCAACAAGCGATCCTATCAAATCCAATCCGTCTAAGAACATGAAAGCAAATCTAATCTATGAAGAGAATGAGACCATGCGAGCTCCGAAACAACACAAGGACACACCAACAATTGAACAATGTATTAAGTGTTTGCTTCAAAAACTCTTAGCAACAATCTCTGACGATAGTCTCTCCTCCTTTACAAATGAAGGGGTCACCCCCTTATATAGGCCTCAAGCCATGATTACATGCAAAACTCTAATTAGGGTTTGCCCTAAAGATTCCCCACTCAAGGTGCAACAAGGTGGGAATCGGCAATTAATAACCCATTATGCCCATGTAAAATTAATTTAAAAGAGCCTAAAATAGCGCCCACTAGCACATTAAATGTGCCCCATGATGTTGATTATGCCTAGAATATACCCGACACCATCATAAATGCCCATCATTCTCCTAGTGACGACAACATGCACGGAGAATCTGTCATAAAACTATAATGAGAAGGCGACATGTAAGAAGATTCCCTATTTGATGATGACATGCATTGACTAGACCCACGTCGAGTCAACCTTCCTTCAACAATAAGTACGCCACTACTATTCAACCAAAAGACTTTTGTCCAAAAATGGATGGCCATTATCTCATTCATTTATGGCGTATGCAATGAATCTGCCGATGACAGCTTCCAGCTCTCCGATGGAGACACTTGGCACATTTTCAATGTTGAACTCCATCAAGGCAATTTCTTCCTCGCTCCTAGAAAAGAAGCTTTCCCATTCTGCCATGACTTCCTACATCTTCTTTATTATACCGGAGAATGAAGAAACATTTGCAAAATGTTCCTTAGGGAATGAACCTACGAAGAAGAAATCGTGCAACTGGGATTTCAGAGAGTTCACCGTTATTCCTCCGTCACTAAGTTTCCTCGCAAACAAAGCTTTCATTGCACTAAGGATTTCTTCCTATATCCCTTTGATAGACTCCTTCAAGGTGACAGAGTCAATGCTGAATTTGTCAAGGGTGTTCTTTCCTGAACAAATGGCGTAGAACCATCGGGGAAAGTCGTAAGCTTCATTCTCCTGGATCACCTTCCCGTCCACTAGAGTTTGCCTTGGAGTCTTCGTCAAAGCCCTGAGTCGCGAAATGGTTGAGTCTTGGTAAACATCCACATCCTCCCATAGTCCTTCTGTTGTCTCTAATCTGTTTAGGAGGGCCAGGAACTTCAAATGAAGCTGAGCTAGATCCTCAATGAATTTTCCTGCCTCAGCGTAAACATCCTCTACCCGTTCCCGGGAATTTTGTGTCATTGCTCTAATAAGTTCTGCATCATCAACCACTTCCTTGGGAGGGGGAGGAGGAGTGAATGAAGGACCTGCTTCCCTGAGGGGTCTTTTGAAACTCCTGACGTATTCGCATAGGACTCTATTTTCCTCCCTTAGCCACTTACATTTTGCCTTTGATTTCAGCAACTTCTCCTTTATGGCTAAGGAGGAATCTTCAAAGTCTCCCACTACTTGACCAGTGGAAACATGGCCAAGATCAACTTGTTTGATGACGTAATCCTCCTACCTAATCTTGCTCCTATCTTTATCCACTGCAGATTCAGTAATGTGCAAGGTCCGGGATCCAGATTCTTCCCTGACCACCTTGGAAAATTTCCAGGGGGCTTTTCTTTCCGGTGGCCGATCCATCCTCTTCAATAATTCTTCTAACTCCTGAGCAGGATCGGTTCCTCCTTTTGCTTCATTCCCCAGCCTGCCTATCAACTAGTCTGGAGCGGGGACGGAATGGCTATGATCTTCTACATGCTCCCGTTCCTAAGATTCTTCCTCCATTTCACCAAGGATAGTCTCCACGAAGCTATCCTGGCGAGCTTCTTCCTGGTGCGGAGGACTTTCTTGCCTCTGACTTCTCGATCGATGGTGGCCTTGTGAAGCATTGATGCTGAGTATATCGGGTGCTAGAACGTTCCCTCAAAGTGGACCTGTGGAATGTGGAAACATCTCCACTTCCCGCACGCTCGAGGAACTAACTGGTGAATGCTCCCTTGCTGTTCTTTCTCTCTTTCGTGGAGGTTCTTCTTGCTGGGCTTCTTGTTGAACCTCCTGTGGGATTTCTTGTTGGATATCCTTCTTCTTTGTTGTCCTTGGTCTCTTTAGGGCATTTTTCCCTTTATCTATCTGGGCTTCCCTTCCTGCCTGAACCTGTGAAGAGCTTTCAATTGCCTCACTATGGGAATCCAAACTTCCCATTAGTTGGTATGTTAGATGGACATTTTCATCCACCAACTTTCTTATCTGCCTGTCAACCAGTGCTTAGTGAATTTCAGCACTGGTCTAGCTAAGATATTCAAATCTTCTATTTCGGGCTCCGACCAATCTGACAGCTGGATAGGTTGATCCTTTACTTTCTCGAATTCAGGTTGTGTCAAATCTGCATCTTCCTTCACCTGATCTGGAACTTGATAAATTTCACTTATTCTGATGGCGTCGAGGGGCAATCTGGAATGCACTCTTCTTCGAACCTCAAGGTCATCCTCGACACTTGCCCAGTAATCCTCCAAGTGAAACCTGTGTATGAATTTGACGCCTGCAACCTTCCTAACATGGTTGTAAGGATCATATTGGGCCCTAGATGTGTAAAATGGCAGGCGATAGAATGCCAATTCCCCTGCCGCACTTTCAGCGGCTTCCAAATCTGGGCATATCTCCATGAAATCCCCCAAGACAACTGGAAATTCAATTGATTGCTTCTTCTTCTTCTGCAGCTAATCATAGGCAATTAACTGCCTCATGAGCTTAAGCAATACAAGCTTGTCTGATGGATATCTGGGCAATTTGTATGACTGGAAGGAGAATCCTTGCGTCCTGATGTATGTGAATTTAGGAAATTGCAAGAACGCAACTCCATACTTCTGGACCAAGGCACTTGCTTGTGGTGACAACCTCACGTGCAACTTATTCTGCATAAGCTGTGTCAAGTACATGGTGAAAGTGTCGTTCGTCAACCTGTAAGAATTCATATTGTGGAGATGCAGCTGGGGATAACACTCATATACTTTCAACTAAGCTGCTCTGCAGCCCATGATTTCTCTTGCTGGCAGCCCATCGAATCATCCCCTTCGTGCAAGCATATAGAACAGGTAGGAGCCCATCAAAAAGGACTGGGACCTTTTCTCTTTAAGGTTCTTCAATTGTTCATGCAAGTAGTGACTGATCAATCTAGCCCAGTTGAACAATGTATTTGAATTCATGATCTTGCCTATGTAGAAGAACATCCAAGCCTCAAAGTTCACCGAATGTGGGCATCCCATTACTCTGCTTAGCATTTTTATTAAGTCTACATACTCCTGCTTGAACTCGAAGATTGTGAGAGTTTTGGGCATCTTGGAAGCGTGCACTCTAGGCTTTAGCAATCACTGCTTGTTGATCAAATCAGAGCACCTGGCAGGGCCTACTTCATATACTGCCTGAGCTCCGCTGCTGGTCCTGTACATCATGGAATAATGTGAAGGGATTCCAAAAGCTTCACCAATTGACTCTGGAGTCAATGTTGCCAGTAACTTGCCATTTGGCATTGAGATTATTTTCCGCTCCAGATTGTAATGTGCTACACATTCCAAGACCAGGTCTGGGCATTGAATAGCGGGAGGAAAACCAGCTATTGCAACTATTCCACTTCTCACTATTCTGATAGCTGTCGGGGATGGATTGTGCCCTGTTGTTCTGAACATCCGGATCTTGAATGCAACCAAGTTGAATGTGGCTAAATTAGTATCGCTGATTTCGTCCCATCTTGAATTCAACCGAGAATGAGGAAGGCAGGCTGCCTTGCTTGGTTCCGCCATCTTGGAAGCACCTCGAAATGATGAAAAAAAGACTAAGTATGACTATTCTTTACTCTTCCACTTCTTCTTTCCTGAATCTTATACGTGAACAATGGAATGCCTTTCCAAACTTATATAGAATTCTTAAGAAGCATTGATTTAGCAATTGCATTCATGATGCGTCATACTTTTCCTAAACACTGCGCCATGCAAAGGCAACTTCCCATGCGAATGAGTTCAAATTTAGAATTTTCCTTAATTGCTCCAAGTCATGCGTCATGCTTGAAATATTCCTTCTGCCAACTCATTGATTTCATTCTTTCCAATTTTGGAGGGAATTCGAAGGATTTTCTCAAGATTTGCTCGATTCCATTCTAACTTGTCGTCTCCTGTTTTCGAAGGAATTTTCATGCCTCTTCTCAACATCCCTATTTTTTAGGGATCTTCCTGAAATTTAGGAGTCAGGTTCATTGGATGGGGAATTTCATCCCGATTCCGAATCTATAAAATTTTCCACACTTGGTCAAGATTTGGTGTCTGAAAATAGCATATTCAAAAATTCGCCCGAGGGGAATTTTGTTTTTTATTCCTCCTTGACTCCTTGGATTCCATGCCTTAGGCAAAATTTTTTATTTTTTTTTGGGTGGAATTTTCACCATGCCAAGGATTCATGGATTTTCCTTCTGTCCATGGGAATCCCATTTTGGCACCTGACTCCACATTTGGGCGGATTTTTGCCTTGTCCAGGGATTCATGGATTTTACTTTTGTCCCTAACCTCCTCTGTTCAGCGCCTGACTGCATCCTTGGGCACAAATCACACTTGGCCAAGGAATTTCATCTTTTCTTTGTTGTCCTTGTACATCCTGCTTTGGGGCCCTCCACCTTACTTGGGCACAATTCTCCTCCAGCCATGGATTCACGGATTTTCCACCTCTCCTTGGGAATCTCATTTTGGCGCCTGACTCCAGACTTAGGCGCATTCTTGCTTGGGAGAAGGATTCATGGATTTTTCCTCCTCTCCTTGGGTTCTCCATTTTAGCTCCTGACTCCAGACTTGGGCGCATTTTTGCTTGTGCCATGGATTCGTGTATTTTCCCTCTTTATCCTCCCAGACTTAGAATATTTTGACCTCCTGTAGCTTTGAAGTGTTTTTTTCAAGCTTTCCATTTTGGGCGTGGACTCCCAGCACTTGACCCATTTCTGGCTTTCTCTGTCTGCTGTCTGACTTTCCGGAATGAGAAATGTTTGTGAACGTCTGATCCTTGTCGCCTCATCTGATTGACCCTGCCAATACTGACTTTCCAAAAATAGAAACCTTCCAGGTGTCAGCGTTAGATCCCTAGACTGGGTGCAGGAATGACTTAATATAAATAGAAACTTACTAAAAATAGTAAGTTTGATTTTTGGCAAAATGACGACATTCCGGGACTCGGAAAAATCCCTAAAAAATAGGGACTTTCTAAAAATAGAAAGTTGCTCCGTTTGGGCTCAAATTTTACTGGGAGGTCCCTTGAAGGGTCCTGATTCCAGTCGTATGCTCAGTTTTCCAAAAAAAACCCTAACATGAACCCCTAAAATCTAGGACAAAAGGTAGAAACCCTAAAAAGGGACAAAACAGGCCCTAGACTTCATAGAATGCACTCGACAAAGAAGTAGATTAACTCTAACTGACCCCCGAACATCCGCAAAGCGGAGAGACTGAAGAGATTGCTACCAACGCACACAAAAAAACAAGACCAAATGACCGAAAGGGCCTAAAAGCTAGGGGTTCCCTATCTGGGATGGGGTGATGTGTGATTAGGTCACAACAATACCTAAGTGGATAAACATATTCAGTTTAGTTGAAGAGAACAAGTCTTCTCTCACTTTCTTCCAAATGGGGCATGGTCACACTCTAAGGCCACAACAAATCCCATAACCCATTTTCTTCCCCTATTCAAGTTGTGAACTGCAGAACAAATTCAATCATCCAAGACAATTCAGTTTTTCTCACAAATAGCTCTATTTTAAATGGCGATGATGCAACACATAAGGCTGCCAAGCTCCACTACAGTTTACTTGTTTTGCAAAAAACTTTGACTGAACAACTGAACAACCCTAGAGATGTTGGTAGATCACCACAAACATTTTGAAATCTTGTTATTAAGAGACCTACAAAATCTATACAAAAGCTCCAACCCCACTATTAATTAACCTGCATAGAAATTTTCAGCTGTGTTACTGAATAGCTCAAAAATTAGGTTGATTCTGGGTATGAAACGTCCTGGAATCAAAGTCTGCATGGAATCGTCATGGGATCAATATCAGGGTTTGGAAATTTTGTCCCTGAATCATTTACAATTTTTTTGACTTCCTGACCGCTGAAAAACTCTAAACAACATTATTTACTCCTCAAAATTGAAAACCCTAAATGTAACCTCGGTTTGCATTATGAATAAGAACCTCATTTTGTTGCATCATTTTATTTCAAACAAAAACTATGAATCAATAAATTAATAGTTTACATATGAAACATTCATCAAATTTGATAGCCTTGATGTAACAATATCAGTATAGTATTTTAACTACATTTAATTACAATTGTTGAGATATCAGTTTTGACATTTTTTTACTTAAAAGTCATTTTATTTCATTTACAGAAATATTTAAACATTATTTTAAATGTTATTTACTTCTAGTTATTTTATAGTTTTAGTTTTTTTTTAAATATATGTCAGACGTGTTATAATTTTTGTTAACATGTTCATGCCATTATACTCCACCCCTTACTGTAATTATGTCAAAAGATAGCCCAGACCGGTAGCAGAGTTGGCTTGGACCGTGGTTTTTCTCCCCATTGGTCTCGAGTTCGACTCTGAGGCTTGGATTCAACCAATGGGCTTGGCTGATGGGCTGCTTAGCTCATCTCCAGGGACTAGTCTCGCCTCAGCTCACCCCATAATGACTAAAAAAAAAATTATGTCAAAAGATTAGTTTTGACATTTTTTACTTGAAAGTTATTTCATTTTATTTATAGAATTATTTTTAAATTATTTTAAATGTTATTTACTTCTAGTTTTTTATAGTTTTAGTTGTTTTTAAAATATGTCAGTTGTGTTACAGTTTTTATTAACATTTTCATGTCATTATATTCCAGTGAAACATGGGGACACATTCCCCCTATTTTCCTATCATTTTGGGGATGGGGACATCTCTAGGATGTGAGGACGAGGCAGGTACATCCCCATGCCAAATCGCCACCGCCATCAAAACGTTAGGGACGACGTAGGGATGGTGGAGACACTTGGGTACCCCCAGGACATCCTAGAGACGCCTAGGCATCCCTCAATTGTCTCGGGAACACCCAAGCGATTCCCATCCCTAGGCGGCCAAAAAAATGAAAAGTAAAAAATTCTCTTTTTTTTCTTGTTTTTTGTGCTAGAGGCCGAACCCTAAAGGCAAGTGCCTCGGCCCCTCACCACCCCCCTCTGGCCCATACCCTCTAAGCTCTATTAAATACTCAAAAATCCTCACTTTCACTCACAATTGCATTTGAATTTTTTCAACAGCTGGGTTGCAGAGGAGCAAGAGTGATTGAAGGAGTGTGATTGAGGTGCTACAAGTGCAAAAGGGTGAGGAGCAAGAAGAAGAGGAAGAAGAGGGATTCTACACCAAATTGGAAGGATTTTTCAAACACAAGGTAGGATTCTATGACTTTTTTTCATTATTTTTTATTTCTTTTTCGAAATTTAATTTTAATCATAATTCCATAACATGGCTGCAAATGCATAATCATAGATTCATTGCAATCTTCATTGTTCATTGTTCATATTGTCATCAAGATTCAACATTGAAATTTAAATTTTATTTTCAAAATTGTCAAACTAGGCTGAAACTAGACACTTTTAGAATTATAAACTTATAAAATTTGAAATTTATAATTGTTTACTGCAATGTCACAATGAGCTCTTATGACATGAATGAGGATGACGTAGAGGTTCATGGTGAAAGTATTGAATCTAAATATGCACCTGAGACTGAGGGGGGTGACCATTGGGCTGAGCTTGAACCTGAAGCCCAAACTAGTTCCATGGCAAGTGCAGCTGCAAGTATAGAGTGCCCCTCCGCATTACTATGCTAGGGTTCTTTTGATCATCAGTCTTCTCTCAGCCAATTTGCAACAAAACTACCAGGCAGGCCACAAACATTTGGTGGCACAAGGTTGTGGAAGTGCCACTTTTGTGAGCTAGAAATTTTTGGCAGCATCAATAGAGTTAATGCACACCTTCTTCATGTTCGAAGAAAAAGTGTGGATGCATGTTCTTTCTGGGGGAAAGCGGCAAACCTAAAATACAGAGTTGAGATAAACAAGCTATGGGGTGTTCTTGATGAAAGTGCAGCTACACCTATGCCAACTACTTTGTCTCATAGGATGCAAGTTCAGTAGAGCCAGCCAACTAAGTTCTAGTCATACTTTGCAGATGAGAGTAGGAGAGATGGCAGGTTCTTCTTCAAGTACCCATGTAGGAGAGGGTAGGGGGAAACACAAATTGGCAAGTGATGCTTGTAACCCCATAGCTGATTTATTCAATGTGGAGTTGAAAGATGATATAGATGATGCCATAGGCAAGTTCTTATTTGCCAATGGCATCCCATTTCATGTAGCTTGATCTCCTTACTATAAGGAAATGATGTTGATAGTAGCAAGGGGGTGGCCATCATATGTGCTACCAGGTGAGACAAAATTGAGGACCACGATCTTGGATAACAACTATTCTAGGATCAATGTGTTGATGGAAAAAATGAAGGAATGTTAGGTGAAGACTAGATGCAATATAGTCATGGATGGGTGGACAGGCATTAGGCATCGTCCACTCCTCAATAACATGGTTACATGTACCGAGGGTCCATATTTTCTTAAAGCACTTGATGTTTAGGGCATCACAAAGATGCTGATTTTCAGTTTTAGATCCTCAAGGATGCTCATGAGGAGGTTAGCCACAAAATATGGTCCAAGTAGTGATAGATAAGGCACATGTGTGCAAAGCCACAAGGAAATTTGTTGAGGCAGGCTTATAGACATATTTGGTGGATTCCTTGTCGTGTGCATGCCATGAATAATGCACTCAAGGACATGGAGAAGATTGAGTGGATCAAAGCAGTGGTAAGTGATGCTAAAGATGTGTAGATGTTTATCTACAACCACCACACTTCACATGCACTCTTTAGGAGCTTCTCTAAGAGTTCTTGAAACCTATTGAGACCAAATATGCATCCTATTTCATTTTCTTAAAAAGAAAGATTAAGTTGCAAGTGTCATTGCAAGTCATGGTTATGACAGCAAAATGAAATCAGTGGCTTGTGTCCAAGATAGTGTAGGGGAGGGTGAAGGATATAGTGAAGAGTGATGTGTTTTGGAGTGATGCAAAATATATAGTCTCCATCATTGCTCTAGTTGTCCAGGTCATTGTCCATTAGGAAATCAAAGTTTGACCAAATGAGGGTTATCATGCGAGAGGACCCAACATTAGCATTCTAGAATGAGCACATTCAGCCAATCCTTTGTTAAAGATGGGAGAAGCTCAACACTACCTTGCGCATGGCTGCCAATACATTGAATCCTACATGGTACAAGACTAGGCCTATTAGAGTTACATCGATACAAGATGTTGAGGTGAAGACAAGGTTATTTAGGGTCATTGAGAAGATATAAGATCCTATAGATGCTAGCATGATTCGCACTGAGTGGACCAAATTTGCCACTCTTTAAGGTTATTCTAAGGCGGCCACGATAGATATGGCAACTATGGCACAAGAGGACCCAATTTTGTAGTGGAATTGCCATGGACCGTATTCTTTGACTACCACTCTAGCCATTTGATTGCTATTTCAAGTTTCTAGTTCTTCAGTTGTTAAGAGGAACTGGTCTACTTATAGCTTCATCCACTCTCTTACGAGGAACATACTTACCTCTAGGAGAGCAAAGAAGCTTGTGGATGTACATAGTGCTTTGCGTTTCATTGACCACAAGACACTTGTGTACAAAGAGAGTCTAGCAACACGATGGGATGAAAAGGTAGATGAACCAACACAATTTGATGAGGATGCTACAATATTAGATGCAAGGATGGTTAATATTAGTTTGGCAAAGCTTGACCATGTGAAGTCCAGTAGTTCTAGTGACGAGGAGTTTGGGGATGATTAGAGGCCTCCCTTCACTACATTTTGTTATTTTGATATCATTGTACTCATTGTAACGATCTTTATGATATTTGGATATAATAAAGTCTCCAATTTGACATTTTCATTTGTCAAAGTTTAGTATTCAAATATTTTAGTATGAATATGGAGAGATTGCAACAAGGAATATGTATTATGCATGTTTTATGATCATGATTCATCACTGGCCTATTACTTGCTTAGACTTATAGTTTGATGAAAGTTTGGGGTATTAGAATATTTAATTATATTTTAGTCACCTATATTTAGTTCCTTGTTTAATGGTCATTTAGTTTTTTAGTTGATTACTAATTAGCTTTTAAGCTTTATTTAGCATTTAGCTTTTTCTTTTTAGTTTATTAGCTTTTAAGCTTTATTTAGCGTTTAGCTTTTTTGGTAGTTCACTTTAAACGACTTGTTCTTAATTTAGAACGTTGTCTTGTAATCTCTATATATACGCTTGTATATTGTTGAATAGATTATCCGATTATTGAATCATTCATTCAATTTATTTTTCATGGTATTAGAGCGGGTCAATGGGATTCTTTAAAGTTTGGCGAATTTTTTAATAAAAATCATGGCCTTCTTTCTGGAATATTTTCCAGATTTTTTTTAATTGTTTTTAAAAAAAAACGATTTTGCCTTTTTGAAGACTTTTTTAGGGTTTCGAGGGTTTCTGATTCGTGGGCGAATTTCTTTGTGCTGGGCAGCAGTTCATGTTTTTTTTAGTGTTTTGGAGATTTTCGGGCCTACAACCTAGAGTTTTTTTTTTGCAGATTGAAAATTTTACTAAGGTTTCTGCAACTTTCGACTAGGGTTTTGACCCTTCAGTTCAAGTCAAAATTTTATTCTAGTTGCAGATACTTGGTGGGTTTTTCGAGACCTCAATTGGGTCGTCGTCAAATTTTTCTGGGTGCATCATTTTCCATGCCTTGATTTTTGAGCCATCGGATTTGCATTTTGATTTCAAATTCTTAGTGGGTTTTTCGAGAGCTTTTATATGTTGGTCTCAAATTTTTCTGGGTGCCTTGTTTTCTATGCCTCAAAATTTGTGTCAGCGAATTTGCCTTGGAATTTAAAAACAGTTTGCAATTTCTGCTAATTTTGTGGACGTCGGGAATTTTGCTGTTTTTTGGGCATTAAGTTTGCAGAAAATTTTCATTTCTGGGTTTCTCCAAACCTCAAAATTCGTGCCAAAAGTCTTGTCCAGGGTTTCAGTTTTTTCAGCAGTTGCTTCTATTCTGATTTTTGAATCAAATTCTTCTGTCTCATGCTTTCACTAGGTTGATCTCGTTCAACCTCCATTTTCGTGATGGCATCTTTGACCAACATCATGTTGGAACACAGTCAAAAGTTCAACAACTACCACAACACCTGGAAATAGTGCATGTTCACGATATCTGAATATCGTTGCCTTGATCAGATTGATTTAGGCCAGACCAAGTCCTACAGGTCCCAGGGTTTTCACATTTTTTTTCCTCAAAAATTGTTCGCAAGGTTTAGAATTTTTTCCTTAAAAATTATTATCTATCATCTGCAAAGTTTGCGTGGGTTTTCTGATTTTTCACCATAAAAAATCATGGGAGGGTTTTGCTTGATTTTTCCTCAAAAATCAGGGAGTGTTGTTTTACCACGTGATGTTGGGTATTTTACCACGTGATGTTGTCTGGTGTTTTCCCGCATGATGTATGATGTTTTACCATGTGATGTTTGGTGTCTTACCACGTGGTGTTTTGGGTCTTGCCATGCGAAGTTTCCGGGTTTTGTTCGATTTTTTCCACAAAAAACGTTTCAAAGGTTTTTACCATTTTTTTCCACAAAAATGATGATTTGTATCTTCAGTTTTAGAGGGTTTGCCAATTTTTCCTCAAAATCATGGTTTTAGGTTTCAGTTTGGTTACCCAACATCAGGTTGGATGGATTCTGGTATTCTTGGTCATTAACACTTTTCAGATCCAGGGAGGGTCTCCACCGCATCAAAGTGTTATTTTCATTTATGATCAAAAGACCAGCAGTGTCTTCTGTAGGGTAGTTAGTAGATAGAATGACCATTAAGGGAGGGTATTAGAATATTTAATTGTATTTTAGTCACCTATATTTAGTTCCTTGTTTAATGGTCATTTAGTTTTTTAGTTAATTACTAATTAGCTTTTAAGCTTTATTTAGCATTTAGCTTTTTCTTTTTAGTTAATTAGCTTTTAAGCTTTATTTAGCATTTAGCTTTTTCTTTTTAGTTAATCAGCTTTTAAGCTTTATTTAGCGTTTAGTTTTTTTAGTAGTTCGCTTTAAACGACTTGTTCTTAATTTAGAACATCGTCTTGTAATCTCTATATATACGCTTGTATATTGTTGAATAGATTATCCGATTATTGAATCATTCATTCAATTTATTTTTCATGGGGGCAACACCAAAATGAGGTTGAGGGTAGCACCCCATGGGGATCTGAGGGTGAGAGAGAGAGAGAGAGAGAGAGAGAGAGGTCTAAATCTTGGGGGAGAGAGGAGAGTGAGATAGAGAGAGCTAGAGAGGGGAGATAGAGTAAGATTGATAAGGAGAGAGATAGGTCTAGAGTTCAGGGGGGAGAGAGAGAGAGAGAGAGAGTGTTGAAGATCTCCTAAAACCTAGAATTTGCATCATAACTCTTAGAGATATGAAACCACTCTCAAACATCTTGCCAATATATACATGGAATATAACTTAAAGTACAAGAAAGGAAAAACGCATATTGAAAAGTGACTTAATTTTATATTTCATGTATATATTTTGATGAAGAGAACAAGATTGACTTGAAGACAAAGATGGGGAGTTAAATGTTATATTTCATGTATATTACAAGGGCATTGTCATAAACTGAAAAATCATTGAAATTTTGTGGGTTTAAAAAAAATGGCCTAGCCTTTGACACAAAGTCTAGGCAAGTCTGGCAAAACCTCGATAGAGTCCAAGTATGAGCCTAGGAAACTCGCTAGCCTTGCCCCACCTCGCGAATTGGCGAGTCTCACTTATGTGATTGAGTTATCTATTGCCAAAAAAAAATTCGCTCATGCCATACCATTTCATGTGACACGTTTAGCATATTTCAAATAAATGTTCAAAGTGTGACAAATGTTGGCCCTTCATTTGTTCCACCTGGAGAACATAAGCTATGCACCATCCTACATGATAGAGAGTACTCCAAGGCGAGTGTGTTGATGGAAGATGTGAGACAGACATGGATAAGGGATGGATGCTCCATAATTGTGGATGGGTGGACCAATATCAAACATTGGCCACTCATCAATATTATTATTGCGAGTTTAGTTGGCTCTTATTTTCTTAGAGCTATAGATTGTTCAAGGAAAAAGAAGGATGTAGCCTTCCAATTTTAGATTTTGGGAGATGCCATAAAAGATGTTGGAGCCTCTAATGTTGTGCAAGTAGTGACTGATTTAGCCCGTGTGTGTAAGTTAGTTGGATTGACGGTGGAGGGTGCTTATAAACACATTTTTTGGATCCCATATTGTTTGCATGCATTGAACAATACCTTGAAGGGCATTGGGAAGATAGATTGGGTGAAGGCAGTGTAGTCAGAAGCTAGGGATGTGCAAATGTTCATTTGCAAGCATCACACTTCACTTGCTTTGTTTAGGACATTTTTGACAAAGGAATTCCTCAAGCACATGGTGACTAGATATGCTAGCTACTTCATTTTATTAGAGTGGATGCTTGAGGTCCAAGAGGCTCTACAATCAATGATGGTCAATGCAAAGTGGGGTAGATGGCATGAGGCATGCACACCAAAGAGAAGACATGTGAAACAAAAAATCCTTGATGATGACTAGTGGTCCACAATGAGGTAAGAAAATTGCTGATTTTATTATTTAATTTTTAAGATGTTACTTTATTATTTAATAATTTACTATATGTTTCTAACTTGTGAAACATGTCCATTCTTTTTTATGATTTTAATTTATGTAACTTGTTTGCACTTGTGGATATGTTTTCTCGTTCAACGAGCCTATTGTGCGAGTGATTAGATATGCTTAATATGGCAACCTATGCTCTTAAATCCCAAATGGTATGCAGCGAGACTTGGGAGAGTGTGCCTCCGTCTCATGATGAAGAGGTAAAAGAAGGGTTCGTGAAGGCCCTTGCAAAAATGTATACTGGAGAGGAATCTGCTATACTTCGCACACAATGGCTTGCATTTGCCAGTCTTCATGGTCCAACCTTCAACAAAGCAAAGGCAAGGTTGAATATAGAGCTATATTAGCTCAAACCATCCTATTGGATGGTGGACATGGCATGGCAAGGATGCATCGAAGTTGAGAGTACTTGTCGTTTGTCTTCTTTCACAAGTTGCCAATTCCTCTGTTGTAGAGAGGACTGAGTCCACATATAGCTACATCAAATCAGTCAAGAGGAAGAACATTAACTCTAGACGATCAGAGAAGTTGGTGGTAGTACATAATGCTTTGCAACTATAGGATCACTAGACTCCTGAGTATCGTCAAACTCTAGCCTTGCATTGGGATGTTAATCCCGAAGATGCTATACAAATCGATGAGGAGGCACAAGAGGGATTGGTTGGGGCTCCATTGCCTAAGGCCCCTTATGATGGCAGTGATTCAAACTTGAGCTCCGATTTTGATTTAGACCTACCAGTTGTATCTATTGACTAGGGACGGCCATATATTTTGTTAGTTCTATCATTCTATGTTTATATTATTTCATAGTTGAAACTTGGAGCCTTGAGCATTTTTATTATAGTTCTTATATAATATGTATAGTATGCACATTGACAATAAAAGCATTTGAATTTTGTTAATTTGTTTGTCGATTCTCATGTGAAATCTCAATTCAAGTCTAATGCTATGTATTAAGCTTCGACAATGTCTATGATGAATGCTTTATCGATATTATGATATAAATATTTGAAATTTCCTGTGTTGCCTAGGGACAGGTTTCCTGGGTAAAACACAAGCATCCTAGAAATGGAAACATCTCAAGGATAGGGGGACAATAGGGGACATCCCCTCATGTATTAACTATTAAGTTACATCATATATATGAATTTATGAATTTCAACTATCATTTGAACTCTCAATTCAACCCAATTGCTATTTATAATGTATATGATGATGATTTATCAATGTTATCATATGAATATTTGAAATTTCCCTATATATTTTAAATTTACCCTACTTTTTATATAGTCATTCCTTGTTATCCCCAAATATAGACGAAAAAAAAATCCATCTCAAAATTTTGTCCCAAAAACTTGTGGTAACATAGGAAATTTCTCCATATTTTTAAAAATCTGCCTATTTTTTAACAATCATCCCCTGACATCCCCTAAAAAATGGCCCAAAGTACCCCCATACTGAAAACACATACTGCTATCCCCGTCCTTGAAATTTGGGGGAGCCTAGGTTTTCAGTCTTTTTTCCAAAATATTTTTCACTTTCAATAAATTGATCAAAGGTGAAAGTGGCTTTATAACTAATTGCTAGCTTGCGAGGAGTCCAAGTAGGTTGAATATGTGGGAACCAATACTTTTATGGTGGTAGGCATACGTATATAGATAAAAAAACTATATGTTTGTATTTATAGGTATATAACTGTTTGCTTGATTACTAGAATGGCAAGTAGGTTGAAGGAATGGGAAGAAGTGCTTCGATATATATATATATAAGTTTTTCCACCTAAAACTTCAACATCATGATTTATAGCCCAAATTCAAAAGTTAAACTCATCACATTTCCATTTTTTAACTAAAGCTTCAATTGCAATTGTATGAATTCCAATTCTAAAAAAGAATCGTATAATTCTTTCAACTTGTGCCATGCCTCCCTAGGTGCATTGCACTTTTGTTTGTTCCTCCATCAACTAAGTCCCTTTCCAAGACCAAAGCCTTAGCACTTTTATGCTTCTAGATTGGTAATTCTATCCTTGATACTAGTTCTCAAAATTTTGGTCTCCATCAAAATACCATACCACAAATCATTGAAGGCATGCATTTTTTACTTTTCTTGACCATTCTAACCAAGTGTCCTTCCTAGTTAAAACTGTAACTACTATTGTTGTAATGGAGTGCATTTTGGTCTATGTTGAAAATGAGGGATGGACAGGTTACCTATCACTCCAACAAGTTGTCCTATCTATATACCAGCCAAACCAATATACCAAATATGTCAATAAACTTGCTCTTCCAATATACCCATCAATATACCCATAAATATATAGAAGTGTTATGTCTGCTTTTTGTAATATTGTTGTAAGGTGTCGAAATGCATCATTCCAAAATTCCTCCTACTCTCTTAACCAAGAATTTTCTGTTTACATTCCCCTCTCTTCATATTTTGGTAACATTCTAGGTTGCCCAAATCTTTATGTGTTTTGTTGACTTAATTGTCCGAAGTGTCTATCAGTTTTTAAGTGTTATACTTCACCATCCTAGCATACTTAACATCCCTTCTTCACCTTCGTCCTGTTTCTCGTCAAGCTACTTTAATTACTCATCCCGTCATCCTCTCCCTTCATTTTTTATTAAGTTGTCAAGTGTTTCTCATCCCCAAGCCCCTTTCTTGTCATACCGCCAATAAAGGCTCTTGTCTCATCAAATTCGAACTTCTCCTCATCTGCCTACTATATTTGTATGAGTCCATCCTCATTTCTAACCCTAATAATTTGAAACTTCCCCCTCTATGCATTATCCATCCCACCTACCGATTGACCTGTCAACATATTTTAATGTTTATTCTTGGCACATGGCTCCACCGAGGGGTTTGTTTTGCCAGCAAATTATTTAATTGAGGACATGGTCCTACACGTATTTCCCACAATTGGAGTTGTGTATATCACCCTAGCTGTCATTAGTGAAATAGTTAAGGTTTGAGGCCTCAATCCTTCTTGCCTTTATTAGGGGTGGTTGTTCCATATTCAAGTATCTTCTTCCATAACTCCCATGTACTTCTCTATGTACATGGACAAAGATTTTGAATACAATTCAAAGGGAAAATGGTGCTGGTTGGTATGTGCAGCCCTCATCTACATAACTCCCTAGTATCAATGGTCTCCATGTCATTTACAACCTCTCTATTATTGATAGTTGTGTTAGAAGCCTATAAAGGAAAGAAAACTAAGACCCACACCAAACTCTATCCACATTGTCTCGAGCACTCGTGTTTAGCTAAGGATGAAAACCCTATTGCCCGACGAGGCAACTTAGTTGAGCTTTAATGGTGGTCGACATCAATGCTATCAAGACAGCACAACACTTGCAGTTGTTATAGTAGAAGCAGTTACACTAGAGACATCCATGGTGGTGGTTACCCACAAGAATGAACCAAACCAAAGTGCAAAAGGTTGTAGACGCCTACCAAAGCCTCCTAAATCCATGAAAGTTGTTGAAACAACACTTGTTATGTATTTCTTAATTTCTATAAATGTATGAAAGGACCCGTACCAATTGTGTGACTGTAAACTAATGTAAAGTTTGTAAACATGTATCAAGAATAAATATAAGAATTGTAAATGAAACTTTTTCATACTACGCAAAGTTTAAACTAATAAACATTAAAAATATGACAATGATTGCATTGATCATTAACAATAGTGGGTTGGAGGTTTGGGTTCAAGGGCCAGTGCCCCCTATGAGGGTTGGGGGAAAGCCCCCAACAGGGTGAAGGGGCAACACCCCTTTCAAGAGTAGGAAATAGAGCCCCTAGCAAGGTCAAGAAGCAATGTCAAGGTTCCCTATTGCCATATAGGTTAGGGTTGAGGGACAAAGCCCCTACCACCAAGCACAAATTAAAGCCTTCAAAATCTCACAAACCTTCATGGCAAATGTCAATTTCACAATTTTATCACTTATTGTTTCCAACACCTAGAAGTCCCTAAGACGGTTGGGAGACTCCTCAAAGTCTCCTAAACGTCTTGAGGACATTCCAAAGTCCCCAATCCAAGGGGTCTCTTGAAAACATCCCAAAGACTTGAGCAACAATGGTGGGATGACCAAGGACATCCTCTTCAAGTCCAAATGTCTCAAAAGCACCAAGATTTGGGGGGGATGTGCCCTCACGGAACACTATGAAATCTAAGCGAAGGCATTACAAGAAGTTAGTCCTCAGTTACCGGTTCTTGCCAAAAATGGCCGAGTCCTGGTCCTGGTTCATGCCCAGTCCTGGTTTGAGCTTGGTTCGACCTAGGTCCCACCTGGGTCCTGCCCAAGCGGCTGGGTCCAGCCGCCTGGGCAGGACTCGGGTGGGACCCAGGTCGAACTAAGGGGGACTTGGGTGAACCCAAGCCCGTGGGTTCCCAAAAACGGGGCCCACGAGTTAGAAAACAAAGAAAAACAATTAAAAAACAAATTTTTTAATCTTATTTTAACATTTTGAAACTTGAATCAGTTGAAACTTGAAACTTGAATATTATCTTTTTTGCAAATTATGAATATGATATTACATTTATGATTTACAATATATCAATATCAGAATATTTATTGGCATTGGCAATTATGGATTTATGATTTATGATTTATCTATTATCATTTATGTATCATTGTATGGGAAAGTTACATTGTATGTTTCATATTTGTATGTTTGAACTGTGAACATATATAATTTTGATGTTTGAAGTTTGAACATATATATATAAAAAAAAAGTAATATATATATATATATATATATATATATATATATATATATATATACGGACGAACTCGTACATGTACTAAAAAAAAAATTAAAAAAATTGCCGAATCCGCGAATCCGTACCTGAATCCGAACCGGAACCGGTAACTTAGAGTTAGTCTTTTCAATAAATCCATTTATATATAAAAAAAAAAAAAGAAAAAGAATTTTAAGGCATGTGAAAGCAAAGTGGTATATGGATCTAAGTTGTCAATGAGAACCCCACACAAGGCCCACATACATGGAACTCCAAGCATCATATATACTTTGCAATGATATACTTTGGATTTTATACTTTCACAACAATTCACAAAATAAGTAAATAGAGGGAAATGACAAAATGAAAAATATGACCTTATTTATCCCAGCTAATTTATTAAGATAATGCCACAAACATTGTTGTTGCAATTATATCAAGCATTGAGTGCAGCAATCCAAATGCAACAACATTACTCACAAATGCAAACTAGAGGCACTACTAATATCAATTGTTGAAATTTATTTCAAGGTTTCCAAATTTGTTTTGTTTGATTTTGTGCCCTGAAATTTTATTTAAAAGACTTATTGCTTGTTATGATCAACAAGTCCAAAAATACTCTAAAGTGAATACAAAAATGTAAATGAACCCCAAAAAAATACCCGACTAATTTAGAAAATCAACCCCTTTTGAACACATATAAACTCCATTTTTTATAATAACACCCTAATATAAAGTACTCCCTTATTTTAAAATCTAACAAACACAATATTTTTTTAAATAAAAAATCCAAATATGTTTTTTTTTAAAACCCTCTTAACCTAACACACTAATGAAAAAAATTCACACGTGAATTTGAAAGACATACTTCAAGCAGCAGCTGAAGTAGGTGAAAGATTTCAAGAAGCACATCGTTCTTGAAGTCATGGCCAGCTTTCTTATCAAGAGTTTTGTGGTGATAAATTAGGCCCCTGGGGGTGGGTGAGAGGATATAGGGTAAGCCGGGTAGTTTGCCCATTTTCGTATAGAATGTCTGGCAATTGAATGTAGAACAATTGAATACAAGAACTACTAAAGTAAGATCGCCTTCCTTTATTAACTAGCTCTTTATTCCCCAAAAAGACGACTCCTCTTACTTCCTTGCAGAATAACAGCCATGCTACTGGAAATGGACACAGACAGATGGAGATGAAACTGAGAAAAGTACCTATTTCATTTCATTAAACTAATTTGAAAGAGCTCCAACCCTAACAAATTATGGAAATTCCATCGGCCATAAATAGTCAAAGAGGCTGAAAAATGAGCACCTTAAAATTTGCGAACACAAATAAAACTTGTGTGGTTGATTTTAATAAACAGTTTGGACATCAGGGAAGGCCATAGAAAGAGAGTGTTGATTAAGAGTTGAAGTCAGTCCTTTGAAAGAGTGTTTTTTGGGGGGTCATTTACATTATTTTACTCATTTTAGAGTATTTTTGGACTTATTGATTATAGTTATAATAGGAGAATAGTTTATGGAGATAGGGATCAACAGAAAATATTGCCTGGTGTAAATAGAAAAAGACTTGCTATGCTCTGACACCAATGTCAGGCCAGGCAAATGGACTGAAAAATGAACTTTGAAAATGAAATTGATGCAAAACAAAATTATAATTTAATATTCAATGTTCATAAAGATATATTTGTCAATCTTAAAATGACTTCATTTCATCTTCTATGACGACTCTTCAATTTCACCTACAGTTGAGTAATAAAATTATTAATTTGAATCTTTTCTTTAAAAATAGCAGCCCTTACTTTTTAGGACTGCGGATTTGAGCTAGTGAAATTGAGGTGGGACTAAAAATTACCCCAACAGCTAAGGAATTTATTTTTGCTGCTTGTCAATTATCTGAAATTTTAGATTTTAGTCAAAGAAAAATGGAGAGAAAATAATACTAATTTATTAATTTTAATCACACTATTGTTCATATGAGACCACCAGCCTTTCTAAATTTTGAAGCTTCAAATTTAAGCTGAAGTGTACTACTGAATTCATGAGACCATCAGCTTTAAAATATTCCTAAACAAACTTAATAGCACCCACTGATTTTTTTTAGGAGGCCACCCTCCATGAAACCGCAGCCAAAATCAACCGAAACCAAAAAAAAATTAAGAGATACGATTTTTACCATTCCAACAACTTACCAAAAAAAAAAAAAAAAAGTCGCTACATTGTGTTCACTAATAACCCCACTTCACATCTCACTCTAAACCCTACACGACACGAGAATTATAAAACAAGACAACGCCTGTGTTAAACCCTTATTAATCAAGCATAAAATTACAATAAAAAAGAAACCTCGCAACATGACAAAAGCCATTAACTGCAATTGATTTGCATATGAAACTAATTTGAAGCTAAGTTTAGACATACACAGATACCTGGATCGAGATTGTGTATTCTTTTCGGCGGCGTGACAAAGTACCCCATAAAACTGACAAACAATGTGGAGGACTTCCATTAACCATCGAGATAATAATAACAGAGTTATCGGATTTATTCCGAAAATTAATGGAGTCCTTCACATTCTTTCTCATTACAGGGATTGCGAAATTAGCATCTTCGTGCGCCCAACCACCAACCATATTAAAGGGAAAGTTTATCATCCTTCATTTCCAATCTGCTGTTTGGTCGATTACATAGGATTTACTTCATTTTATAAATAATTTTATTGGGTCACTGCAGTTAACAGGACTTCCCATTCCAATTTTATCCGGACTTCACTCTACCGATGGAGGAGGATTTTCCTATTTTAAAGAGCGGCAATTATCTCAAGGTACAGAAGGAACAGGTAAACAACGGTTAATTTTGTTCAACTGCGGGGATAGGTTTTTGATGATATAATTAATGAAGTCTTAAATTGGTATGTAAAGGTAGTTTGACTACTTAAATGTAGGTGTATATTCATACAAATTTGATGGTAGGGATAAAATTATCAAGTTTAAAAAGTTAGGGAAAGAGCATTAATAGTTATTGTAGTTAATTTTGTGTATTTATATATTCTAATTAGTACATCTGATTTGGACCCAAAAAAAATTATTTTCTTTGTATGCAATTCAACTACTTGTAACTATTGTTCTAACTTTTGGATAGTAAAGACGAACATGCACACAAGGGTCAAAAAATGGTCATTAAAAAGTGTTGCACCTACATAAATATGCCCCAATAACCGTGCACTACAACCACCTCAAAACTTGCTAATACTTATGCACAAATTCCCCACTAGTCATGTGCTATGGGTACCAATAAAGTTACACAACTCTTCTAATAAAAGTATAAATTTTAACTACTAGGTGTACAATTGAGCACCTATTGACACATGCGAAATTTATTAATGATCTTTTAGCTATCATTTTTTTGGTTTCTTTAAAGTTAGTAATTTGGGAGTTGGGTGAGCAAGGAGTGAATGGTAATTGGAACATGGTTGGTAATTGGGCCTCTTCCCCTAATGTTTCAATTCAAGATTTATAATTAATATATGCATATCTATTTCTTAGATTCATAACATGCTCTCCAGTTTGAAAGCAATAGTTAGTTTCTTTGGCATTTAATTTGTATCATATAGATATGATGGTAGGATGAAATTATCGAGTTTAAAACATTAAGATATTTATAATTAATAGATGCATATTTACTTCTTAGGTCCATAGCATACTTTTCAATTTGAAAGCAATAGTTAGTTTCAATTGTTAAACTTGTTAATTTTTTTCTCTAAATTACAAATGAAATTCCAATGTAGGGAAAGTGAACCCCAACCCCCTCCATTTTAGATAAAACCAATTAAAGACCCATGTTCATCTTTTATCTTTTGTCTATTTAATTGTTTATGGGTTATGGATTGTCCATTCTTCTTAAATTATTTTATTTAAGACTATTAGTTTTGATATTGGAATTGCCTCAACTTCCAAAGTAATGTACATGCACTATAATATTGTTTTAATTGAAAAATGTATTTATCGATAAAATAAAGAACGTGCAAAAGAGATGTCCTTTGAGATAAACATCTGGAAAGAGCAATTTACGTTTGACAATAACTACAACAAGGCATTACAATGATGTGCATATCACCATTCCACCTTTCAGTGAAACAATATAAAGGTAGCTTGCAAATTACAATAATAAAGATATCACTTTTCTCCAAAAGTATTAAGGACAAGCTCATGCGTAATGAAATTCATAGTGGTGCATAGAGATCCATTGTGGTCTTTAGCGATAGCTACCAGCTAGGACAGAACTTGATGAAATTGTATCTTGAGTTGTAGATTGTTGTTGAATTTCTCTTTCAAGGCTTTAACAAAAGAGGATTATTGCAATATAATGCAAAAGAATAGACCATGAATAATGACTTTTGTAGGAGGGAAGGCATTAGAAAAAATAGCTTTGCAGCTTAGCAACCATATATATAAAATGCATTAACAAAAGGATTCTAATAACATATTTAGAGCGCAATGCAGCCCTAGTAATGTTGATTTTCAATTTAATTTTCTATTAAAAATAGCAGGAATAAAGGGTAGAATTATTTGACAAATTAGTTAAGCATGTTTACAAAACCAAAAGGCATATTTAATGGTCTCCAACTTAAGACAGAAAGAACATTTGCTAGATTGAATAAGAAGAAAGGAGAGGCATACACCCAAGATAACCTTATAATTTTTCATATAAGAAATTACGCTTTACCTTCAACTATGGATTTTCAAACAGCAAGGCTCAAGCTAAACCATTTGGCCAATTCAATCACCATTTCAAATTTAATCTTGGCTGAATTTGGATTGGAGAAAGAAGTTTATAATAAACTAGTTTAAAAGGGAAAAAATTCAAATTATAACCTGAAAGACACCTCCAATCTTAAAAAAATTGCAAAAAATGAGAGTAAAAAGTTTTAATTGAAGAGTAAGAGGATATGTGATTGTGTGTTAATAATTCTAAGTAGTTGGAAAAAGAGAAAATTTGATTCGTTGAAGCAGAAGAAGAAATTCTACTAATCAAAGCATGAAAAACCATTTTCTTGAAATGGTGAGTTGTAATATTTTTTTCAAAATATGCAAGGTGTAAATTTAATTGTGAAGTTACAAAATAAAGGGACGAAGAAAGAATCACTAATCAAGTGTATAATTAACATAGCACATGTGTAGTATGTGTGTCATAACATTGGGCTGGATTTTAGTATATTAAAAAATAGTGTTTCGTTATATTGCACCAAGAAGACAAACCTTGTAAAAATTCTTTGTTAATGAGAAGAAATAATGATATTATTTATTTAATGAAAGTGTGTGCTAGTAGTATATGTGTCATAACACTGGGCTGGATTTTAGTAAATTAAAAAATAGTGTTTAGTTATATTGCACCTTAAGCTAGAAGCAACAAAAAGACAAACCTTGTAAAAATTCTTTGTTAATGAGAAGAAATAATGATATTATTTATTTAATGAAAGTGTTTGCTAGTTTAAAATTTAACTCTTTATTTGGGGGTAGAGATCAAAATGACCAAGATGGTCAATGTTTAACAATATAAACAATAGAATTGTTCATTATGAGCATAGATGTTTGATGTATGTGGAATCTTCACATTAAGAATATCATAGTTGAACTTGTAGTCTGCCCCTTATTTGAGTACTTTGTAAGGATCATCCCTAACTCCTAATTCTTGATTCAATGTTTTCACTTACTTTGTTGAAGTTGAAGTTCTAGCCTTCTACCCAAGTAGCTATTCCTTGTCATTCTCAAACCCTAAACCCTATCATTTTTGTTATGTCTTTTTGAGTCAAACTTTCACTCATTCTCTTAACCAAGTACTTCCTAAGCATCCCCAAACACTAATGCTAGATAAAATTCATATATTCCATTAACACTGCAACACTAGGCAATGACAACCCTAGACGTTACTTATTCACAGGCTCAATGTGGTTCAAATGGCAACTTCGACCTCTCCTCAAGCATACACCCTCTCCTTGATGATACTCTTCCTCCCTTCTCAAAGGTTGTTAGGATTCCTACAACCACTTGGTCAAACAAATGCAGTTAGCCAAAACTTATATACAATAAGTTTTATCAATAACATAACATAGGTTCACATAATTGCTCAACTGATAACATTTTATCAAATAAAACCATGAATCCATAATTCACATTGAGTTCATAACATCACATTAAGCATTGCATCAAAGCACATCAAAATTTACTAATGAAAAAGAGGGATGTAACAGCCTACACTTTATTAAAGGTGTTGGAGATACCAACTAGATCAACTTTGAATATTCTTTAACATGTTTCTCAATATTTCATCCTCTTGCAATGACCCAAAATGAGCTCTGCAGCCATGCATTATCGTTGTGTACATTATTTTATTTTATTGTTATCACTCACATTCCCCATTATCAACTTTTACATAGCAGTATTGACTTGCATTTTCCAACAGATGGTGACAACCACCAATTGGAATGGAAGGTCAGATCCCCCTTGGTATAATGTTGTACGGTTCTTAGAGCTCTCTTTACCAATTTTGGTCCGGCCTTCAAAATTTAGGACAACATAGACTTCAACCTTTTTTTAAGGAAACTATTTACAACAGTTAGCAGATTACTTGAATCTGAAGATTAAGATCTTCAGTTCTTTTGATATTGTACCTCATCCAATAAGGTCACTTCTTTAGGCGGAAGGGCTGATTTAAGAAGGGAGATTATTTAATCAATTTAATCAATTGCCTTTTCTTGTGGGTCCCCAATTTGTGAATTGAATACCATGCCAACAACCATGAAAGTTACACCATTCATTGATCATATTTAGGAAGAAATCAAAATTTACATGAAATTATGGAAAGAAAATATGTGTTGTCAACCCACATCAGGGAAGAGTAAATGAAATTGAATGAGGCTTCCTGTTGATGTGTATTTTGTACACGACCAAACACAGAATAAAATACCTAAAGGGTACCTTATCCTCTCTTGAATAAAGCCTCTGAATGCTAAAGATGTCGCAAAAAGGATCAATTGGGATGACTTCAAGGTTCTTTGTTGTAGGATCTCTACATGTGGATAAGCACCAGTGGTATGATGTGATTTGCTGGAATCACAAGGGAACTTACACTTGATGACTGAATGTCTGATTTGCTGGAATCACGAGTCCTATTTACTAACGAGAAGACAAACAAATGGCAAAAGATGCAAGGTTCAGGAAGTCTACTCTACTACCTAGAATGCGAGAAGATGGATGAATGACTAGGTGGAGTCCTACTAGGCTAGGTCTCACCATCAGGCTGAACAATTCAACACCAACTCAGTGCGATCTTCTAAGGGATGCTTCCAATATATTCAAATCATACACCATCTGACACTGATCACCATTCAAGATAATGCATGAAACAATAGACGTGTAACGACTTAAGATTAAGCTCATTTTATTCCAGTTGACCACGCAAGGCGCACTTACCATCAGCAAGAGGCTAGTGGGTTGGATTAGACGGATTCCACACAGGTGCATTCAACAATTTCCTTCATTTGATCTAATCATCTACCATCTAGAATTGAAGATTCGACAAGAAACCATGCATATTGCAAGAAACGACACACTTCACCATTACTTCAATGAAAATGGAGTTTATTTACAATCAATGGCAACAATTTCTTGCCTTGTCCTCTTATTCTACTCTAATTGCTATTCTATCAACTGACTACTCACCTTCTAACTATTGACTAACTATTTTCTATTCCTTAACTACCTTCTATTAGCCTTTACAAATGAAGAGTCGGGGCTTATATAGTGCCCTTAATACAATTCAATGGCTAAGATCAATTTGAGATCAATGGCTAAGATTCTACAATGAAAACCCTAATTAGGGTTTGTTACAACAAACTCAATTCTAACCAATGAAATAATTGTATTAATTGGACACATGTCTTCTCTGGAATATTCAACCAATGGATAGTTGGGGTAGGTACATCAAAGTTTGTGCCACCTTTAATGAGTCAGGTACATCGAATCTAGACATGCTGAGGTGGACCAACCCGACTTGAGGAGTGATGACTAGGATGCCACCTTGTCTAACACTTGGTTGATGCTCAATTTGGTGATGCTTTCCTTCAAATGCTAGACTGGAGGATAGATGGAGAAGGTTGCCCTTAATGATGTTGGACTGGAAGAGGTTATTCTTGATGATGCTAGACAGGAGGAGGTCGTCCTTGTCCTGACTTGATCTTCTTTGATGAGGGTCCGCCAAGTAATTGATCCTCTGATTCCGAGATCGCCATTTGATGCCTACACAAAAGATTAAAGTTCGTCTTTGAGCATCAAACCTTAAAGCATGAAATTTAGGACCTTTCAAGGGTATAACTTAAGATATTAATTTGGAAAAGTCATGATAAATCAAGAATTATACATTTTCAAATTAATTATGAATGGAAATTGGATTTTCAAGACTTAGACTTTACAAAATTGCAATAAGATCACAATAAGTCTTGAATAAGAACTTCAAAATGATTCTTCATACCTCCTCCTTGAATGCTTAACTATAAAACCTTGAAAAATGATGAAAGAAGAACGGATTTTGCTAGACAAGGTTTAGATTATAGTCTTCCCTTGGATGAATTACGCCTCCATTAGTCTTCAAAAGAGCTTCACTTTCCACTAGCCTCCAAACACTTAACAAATTCTGGAAATCATCCTCCAACTTATCAAGAAATTCGCCTCCAACTCAGCTAGGATTCGCTCTTCAAATTGCTCCTCAAGTTTGCATGAGAAATAATGCAAGAATGATTTGAATTTGCTAAAGATCCTCTCCCATCATATAGAGCGCTTACCTCTTGTATCCCCAAGGTCGACTTGCTAATAAAGAGGTAAAATAAATAAATAAAACCTTTAAAAAGGTGGGCCGACTTGCCAAATAAAGGCAAAATAATGCCTTGAGCGCTCATTAACAAATTTTAATTCAAAAAATTAATTTGAGATGCCTCCAAGATGTCCCTTTTGATTATTTCAAGGTCAAAAATTAATTTATTAAATTAAAATGCCTTTAATTTAATGCGAATTTGATTTAATCTTTCCAAAGGGGGATTTGAGAAATATCAATGCTTGATTAAGGTACCAATGAAGAATGCCAATAACTTCGCCCTGGACCCTTAGCAAGGGTCAAGAGCGATTTTTCAAATTAGGCCTTGAATATCCTATTTTTATAGATCCAAAATTTAACCTAGGCATTGTAAATGGCATCTTTTACTGCAGTTTGGGTTTGATTTCACTTGAATTTTGGAAGATAAGTGTATTTAGAGTTTTTTCGCCCTGGACCCTCAGCAAGGGTCAGGAGCGATTTTTCAAATTTGCGCTTACTCTTCCATCATTTTAGCTCCAATCCAGCTCACAAGGTTAGGCAATGATCCTCCTCATTCATCCAATCCAAGTTTGATTTCGTTCTGCAAGGCAAAATGAGAGATTTTAGGATTTTCGCCCTGGGCCCTCAGTAAGGGTCAGGAGCGATTTTTGCAATTTTGACTAAAATCTTCATTTTTCCAACTTGAAAACTCCTTTGCAAGGTAGGTTCTCATCTTTCATCATGCTTTTGACACTTCATTTCAACCAAACCAAGCAAGAAAGCCTCCTTCTAAGCCTTTTCGCCCTGGACCCTCAGCAAGGGTAAGGAGCGAATTTTGCAATCTAGACTCAAAATGTTTTATTTCTCACCTTGAAACCTCTTTGACATTCCAAAACTAAGCAAAAACATCCCCCATAAAATTTTCGCCCTGGACCCTTAGCAAGGGTCAAGAGCGAATTTTAAGTTTTCAACAAAATCCTTCACTTTTTCAAATTGACACTTTCTCGGGTGAGTAAAGGGAGGTGTCTTTATTTCACTCATGTTCAAAACTTGATCTTTTTTCACTGCAAAATAAGGAAAATTCAAAATTTCGCCCTGGGCCCTCAGCAAGGGTCAGGAGCAAATTTGCCTTTGGTGCCCAAAATTCATCAATTTTCATGCTTTCAAACCCTCAATTGCATCAAGTGACGTCCAATCTTCCTTCTGGGAGACCCTGCACAAAACAAGTTAGCCAAAATTAGTGACAAATAAGCTCAAATAAGATTTTCGCTCTAGACCCTCTAGAAGGGTCAGGAGCGAAATCTTCATTCCAGGCTAAATTGCTCAGTTCTTTAAGTCTCAAACCATTTCACAAGGCAAGGTTATATCATTTTCCAAGTTAGGAACAAGGTTTCAAGCTCAAACAAGGTGGCAAATGAAGTTTATGATGAATTTCGCTCTGGACCCTCTGGAAGGGTCAGGAGCGAAATTCCTAATCTTGGCCAAAATCCTGACTTCATTATCACATTTTTCCATCCAAACAAGTGTTTTGCCCTCAAAGATGCCTGGGAACAAGTTGGTTCTAAGTTTGGGTCAAACTAGAATGCCTTATGGAGATTTTCGCTTTGGACCCTTTGGAAGGGTCAGGGGCGAAATTCGCTTTGGACCCTCTGGAAGGGTCAGGAGCGAAATTCGCCTTGGACCCTCTAGAAGGGTCAGGAGCGAAATTTGACTTTTTGAACTCTCCGTCAGGATCATTTTATGGAATATAACATTTAAGTATAATTATACTTTAAGTTATATTCCATATATACTTTCAGGATGTTTGAGAGTGGTTTCAGACCTCCAAGAGTTATATTGCAAAATCTAGTTTTTGGAGGATTCTTCAGTTTTCCAGACTTAGTCAAATTTCAGGATCAGGACATTCCAGACTTAGCCAAATTTCAGGATCAAGACACATCACTCATCAACACTCACCAACTTGACCTAGCTCAAGCAGGACTTGCTATCCAGGTGATCCCCTTGGCGACCCTCGAAAGTTAAAGGCTAACAGACAAAACCCTAAAAGACCTAAAAAAACAAAACCTAGAAAGCAAAAAGCAGGGGTCCCCATTTGCAATGGGGCGATGTGTGAAATGGTCACAACACTTCCCCATGGATTAAATCCACAATTCTTATCGGCACACCCCTGGCACCTAGAATGCTTTTGATATCTACTCTTCATTGATTCTGTGAGCATGAATCAATCTTATCTGCTATAAATAAATATGTAATCAACTTTTTTCTACAGAATATCTTGAAGAGATCTTTCCTTAACGAGGTTTGAAAATGAAAATGCAGTTCAACTCTGCAAATGTTGTCAAGTCAATCTCTTTATAGGCTTAAATTTGTGTTAATAACATTTTTTTGCTGTATGTTTGCATCTCATTTTGCAAGCCACTATATTGCCTTCCATTACAATTTGCTACCAACTATAGCTACTCGTTGCTGTGAAGTTAATTTTGAAATACTTTTTGTGGGTCCAAATCCAATCTGTAGAGTCACATGGTAAGTTTCTACTGAGTTTAAATAAGGTAGTTCAAGCTTTCTCATAGGAATGAAAATTTTTACCATGGATACCATATGCTGTCCGCTAGGTTACACGATGATTTGATTCGATGATATTTTCCATCTGTCCTTTGTTGACATTAGCTCTGGTAAACATTTTCTGTTTGCTGGCTTTTCTAGAATCCTTTCTCTTGCCAACAATACCTACAGTTATTCTGCAACTTCAACTCCAAAGCTACTAGTTTGCCCAGTTTATTCAGAACCTTGTTTAGGTATTGTTTCACCACCTTGTTGACTGTTAAAAAATGCAAGCACAAACATTGTAAAAACTAAACAATAATGTTCTCACAGAAAACACCTACAATACCTACAGTTATTCTGCAACTTCAACTCCAAAGCTACTAGTTTGCCCAGTTTATTCAGAACCTTGTTTAGGTATTGTTTCACCACCTTGTTGACTGTTAAAAAATGCAGGCACAAACATTGTAAAAACTAAACAATAATGTTCTCACAGAAAACACCTAAATATATTAAAATTAACATTAATATCATTTGGGATTATTATGCAAATGCTTATAAAGCATTATATTTCCATACAACTTTCTCTGAACTACCATATAGGAAACTAACTCCCAACAACTAACATAAAAACCAACTAAACATCTTAATTACTAACACTATGTCACTAAGGTGACTTTATTACAATATAAAGCTTATTTTCCAAAACTCCCTCTTAAAATTTATATTACCCAAAAAAAGAGAACAAAAAACAAAAAACCAAGGAAACCCAAGGATGCATCTCCAACATTTTTTGGGACATCCCTGTTTCCGAAACATTCTGGGGACAGGGGGAAGCCTAGGGGACGTCCCAAAAAACAATAAAAAATCATGTCTGCATGCAATTAGCTGAGAAGGTGGTGGTGTCGATTCCCACCAATAAATAGTTTAATTTTCTTGTTAAGATAAAAAGTTATTCCCTGACCTTTGTTGTAATATTTTGAAATGGTCTGTGTTCAAAGAAAAGCAGCATAGTTGTAGTAATCAGATCCCGGTTAGTACTGAGATTGGCGTAACCTGACCTGCCTTGTGCTTGTTCTATTACTCACTGCCAATATCAGTCCTTAATCATGTAACACCCAACGGTAGGTGTTTTGGCTTTTTGAAAAAACAGAAGGTTTAAAACTTTAAACAGTGTTGATGTGTACAGTGGATTGAAAGGGATTCTTATCAGAAGAGTTAGTTGAAAGCCCTGCAATTATGATTACCTAATATTTAATTTTTAATTTGTTTTCTTTTTAGTAATGGCTGTATGTAGTTGTTAATGTGATTGCATATGTTAGTGCCTACTCCACTCCTTTGGGAGCAATTTATGCATGCATTTAGTGTCTGTTTTAGTATGTATTCACTTGCTTGAAGCTGCTGAGCTGAGGCACCATAATAGAACCCTGAGATTATATCTAAAATAAATAAATAAAAAGCATCAAAGACTAAATATTTAATTCTTAAAATCTTTTAGACTTTCACAGCATGTTAAATATTCTCACTTTCATTTGATAAAGCTTTAAAACAATTGATTTTATTTTATTTGGTGCATGAAGTGGTACTCGTAATCAGCTATTTAATCGATATTGGATAAAGAAAACTAACTTATCGCAACTCACCCTAAATGACAAGGAAATAAAATGAAAGTTTGTTTTTGTATTTTCATATTTTTGTTGAAAGTGAAAGTTGCAGCCATTGGACATTTTGTTGTAACTTGTATACTATTTTTTAAAATTGCATATTGATAATGAATTATGAAAGCAATTAAGTTTTGACATTTGCCAATTTGTTTGACTATCATGCGAACACTTAATTTAACACATGTTATGTCTTAAGGATCTATAATGTATATGATGAATGTTTGATCAATGTTATCATAAGAATATTTGAAATTTCCCTATATATTTTAAAATTTCCCTTTTTTCATATAGTCGTTCCCTTGTCTTCCCCAAAAATTGATGTTATCATATTTAAAATTCCCCTATATATTTTAAAATTTCCCTTTATTTATATAGTAATCCCTTGTCTTCCGCAAAATGGCCCAAAAAAGAAGTCCCTAAAACTCTTCCCCTTGGCCAAATTTCATCTTTTAAGTGAATCGTGATTCAAAGTTTTCATCCTTCACTAAATCGACCACCAAAAGCTCATTGCACTGTGTGTTGATATTTCAACATAGTTGAGGCAAACTTTCATTCACATTCCTCATGCTTTCTTCAAAGCCTAGTTGATCCAAATGAAGAGAATTCAATGATCTCAATCCCTCCTGCATATCTCTTAATTCATGAATGTCACCTTTAGTCACCACAATTGGAATTGTTCTAGAACAAGGGAAACCATTCGAAGATAATGTTATATCTCATTTCATCCTGAAGAAAGAGACCTGATCAACCCTGAAGCAATTATATGAAAAAGGCTAATAGCAAAGACAACTAACCCTAGAAAGCGAAAAAGTGGGCATCCCCATTTGCAATGGGGCGATGTGTGAATACGTCACAACAATGTTCCTTGAAACTCATCTAGAGTAAACTTAACTTTATCATTGATAAGTTCAAGTTTTTTCTAGAGCTTGTTTCTAAATTTTTGAGGACGAGTCTTATCTCCTCCACCGAAGCTTGTGCCTTCTATTTTCTTCCTAAGCTTCATAAGCCTATTCTTGTGGGAAGGTCGATTTGCAATTACTTTGGTTATATGTTGGAACCTGCCTCCAAGCTTCTTCATTATCTTCTATTTCTGATTCTCTTGCAGCAGTAGTCTCTTCTTCCTAACTCCCTCTCTCTTCTTCAAGAGCTCTATCATAGATCTATTCCACCAGATTGTCTTATTTACTTTTGATGTGGAATCCTTATATCCGAGCATTCCTACTACTAAGGACCTTTCTACCCTCAAAGAGATGGTTATTAAGTATTTAAAAGTTCAAAATTTGAATTTGCGGTTGATTGACATGGTTTTGAGCCCCATTGAGCTTGTTCTTTGTGAACATTTTTTGGAGTTCGATGGTATCTTCTACAAGCAACTTCTGGGCGCTGCCATGGGCTGTAACTTTGCTATGGTCTATGCTTCTCTATTTCTATGTCATTTGGAAAGACAAATCTTTGCTCAATTTGATTGTTCTCAACTTACCTTCTACAAGAGACACATTGATTATGCTTTAGGTTTTCGGACCGGTGACGAAATTTCACTACTTGAGTATTTTGAGCAATATCAGAGCTCTTATCTTGAGATCAGGATTACTCCTGTTTCTACCTGTTCAATGGATCTTCTCGATATCACCTTCTTTAAGGATGATTGTTTTAGAGCTAATGGAGTCCTTGACACCAAGGGCTTTAAGAAGCCTCTTAATGCCTACTTGTACATTCCTTATTATTCATGACATCCTCCTCACCAAAAGAAATCTTTTATTATTGTGAGTGAGCTCAAGAGGTATCTTCTCAGAGAATATGATCGCTTCAGCTTCAATCATCTTTGAAAACAGTTCTATTCTAGATTGCATCATTGTGTCTATCTAAAGAAGTTTCTTCTTGCATGCTTCAGTAAAGTTTCTCGAATGGATAAGTTAGTGCTTCTCTCTCATCTTCATGGTGGTTTTTTCAAGAGAAAAAAGGCCCCCTTCATTCTTAAGCTTGACTATAGCCCTTTGTCTAGAGCTTTAAACTTGGGGACCACCCTAAACCCTATACTTCATCGGCTTTGCCAAGAAATCCCCTCACTGCGTCATATCCAATTTTCGAGAGTTTGCTGGCGAAATCAAAAAAATTTGGGATCTATACATCTTCGGAGCAAAATCTACAATCAGCCATAACATTTGTTGATCCCTAAGGACCTTTGTTCTCCGATATCTATGAATTGAAAATATCCTCCGCATGTTTTAAAAAATTAAACTTTAAATTGCAGGCGACCCCTTTATGGGTTCAGCCCCACTTATGTGGCCACACCTTTTAGGCAAGCCACATTAAGTGGGGTGCATCATTATTTGGTGCGTTCCCACTTATGTGGGTTGCACCTTAATAGGTCCATCCCCACATAATGGGTCTGCCTCACACTTTGAGGAGTGCGACCCTTGGGGTAGGGAAGGATATAAATCCCCCCTCCCCTTCCACATTTTTGCATCTCATTCACATTTCTCTCCTACTCCTTCTAGGTATTGCTCCTTCCATTCCAACTAATGAGGGCTAATAGCCCAAAATTAGTTTTGGAATTTTAAATCTTGTATTTGGAGAATTTGTAATACAATATTTTTTATGTGGAATATAGTATAATTCTACAATTTCTCAAAGTATTTCCTCGAAATCGGAATAGCTCAAGACAGAGAAATTCCTCCAACCTCTAGTGTTTCGTAGCCTCCTTGATGCCTAATAGTCCTTACTTGCCAAAGGTAGCACTACAATCTTTAAAAGCCCAATCAAGACAAATGAAATTTTTAGGCATATTTATAAATCTCATAATGCAATAGAATGTTGAGTTCAATCGAAAATGAGTCCATCCAATAAAACTCTCTACAACCAAAAAAAAATGACCTAACAATTCATCAATATTAATATTACAATAAACTATAAACTAATATATAATGACAATAACGACCTTTGAACTTGTAACCTCCAATAACATTAATATCTTAACGTTCCTTCTCTCCAACTACACTATGCACCAACTTTTGTATTGATTGCTCAAATTTTATGTATTAATTCTACAAAGTCAAAATAAATAAAGAAAAAGTTCTTTCCTATAGGAGGCTCCACAGCTTTTCACAGGCAACACAAAGACATTTGATGCTCACATCCTTCCTACTGACTTTCAATGCTCTCCATTATGTTGATTCAGCATGCACATGCGATTGGCAATGGCATCCAATCACTCCACGAAAAAGCCTTGCATGGGATTCAAACCTTGACCATGGAAGACCTATTCACTGGCTGATAGATGATAATATCTTTCCTTATTTCTACAATGGTCCTTCAAACAACAAATCTCAATGCATTTGTAATAATGGTATTACATCAAAATACACATGATTTTAATTTCAATGCTGATAACCATGACTTTTGTAAAACTGAATACAAAAGCCCAGCTACATATTACCACTGGCTATGGTGAATCAAGGAACTGTTGCATAGGACGTTTACCATACAAAATTAACATACCACTCAATTTTTCCTGATCAATGCCATGGATGTGAGACGAGGCATGTGTGCCACAAATAGAAAAAAAAAACTTGACCTTCAACCTTTCTGCAGATACAGCTGGAAATGAATTGTTAAAAACAGCGGCTAGTAATGAAATTGTTAAGAGTGTATGCCCTTTCACAGGAAAAATTCTGCCCTAAAATGTGGGTGTTTCTTTCTTCTTCTTCACAGTTATTTCTTTGACTTCAGGTCCTCTTGTGTGCTTTGATAGCATGTTGGAAAATGCAGGCACAAATATTGTAAAATCTAAACCATAATGCTCTATAGGAAACACCAAAATATATTAGTATTATTAATGCTCATTTGGGATTAGTAATAATTTATTATACAAATTCTTATAAAGCATTACATTCCTGTATGACTTTCACCAAACTACCCTATGGGAAACTAACTCCCAACAACTAACACAAAACTAACCAGAAATTTTAATTATTAACACAGTCACTAAGATGACTTTATTACAATATTCTGAAAGATGTAAAATCAAGAAGAGAGGGAAATTGACAGCAGATGCATATAAAACAGCCAATAATCTCTACATCCTCGGTGAAATCAGAGGTGAAAAGTGTTATATGGGGCAAGAAGACGGGAGTTGATTGTGGCAAAGGAGCATGGGACTCTTGAACTTTTACAACATTGTGAAGACCAGCAATAAGCAAGTTATAAAGGACATGCTGAAAATAGCAAAGCCTCCTAATACTATCTGCAAACAGTGCCAATATGGAAAGCAAACAAGGACAAGTTTCAAATCAAAGGAGTACTCTACATCAAAGTCTTTCGAACTTATACAAATTGATTTATGTGGGCCAACAAGGACAAAAAGCTTGCAAGGAGAGAGCTATTTCACATTATTAATTGATGATTGTTCTAGGGTGACTTGGGTTACATTATTTAAAGAAAAATCTGAAGATTTTGAGAGGTTTAAGGCATTCAAAGCCTTAGTAGAGAATGAAACTAGATTAAGAATCAAATGCTTAAGATCTGATAGAGGAGGAGAGTACAAATGAATTTGAAGAATTCTATGAATATTGAATAAGAAGACAATAATCAGCCGCAAAAACTCCACAGCAAAACAGAGTTGTTGAGAGGAAAAATAGAAATAGTTCAAGGAATGGCAAAAGCCATGTTAAATGAGTCCAAGCTATCTGATACTTTTTGGAGAGAAGCAATTCATATGGCAGTCTACATTTTGAAGCAAGCACAAATTAGGGTGAACAACAAAATCCCATACAAACTTTGGAAGGGAAGGCTTGCATCAATGAAGTATTTCAAGGTATTCAAGATCAAGTGCTATAAAACAAAGGCAATGAAGACTTGGACAGGTTTGAATCTAGGTGTGATGAAGTATCCTTATTGGATATTCCATAAGGAGTAATGCTTACAAATGTTATAATAAAAGACTGCACAAAGTTGTTGAAAGTGCAAATGTGAGAATTGATGAAGAAAGGCATTAGAGGGAAATGGCTCACAAAGTTTATCATCAAGAAGAAAAAAATTGCAAAGAAGAGGAAGTTGAGGAAGAAATTGAAAATGGAGAAGTTAAGCAAAGAGAACCAAAGACACCATCCAAGACTCCATCCAAATTTGTCCAAAAGAATCATCCAAAAGACCTGATTATTGGGGACAAAGACATACCATTACAAAAAGAGGGAGATTCTTTGTGAGAGTATTGAACATCCTTTTGCCATTGATGTCAAAGGGGGAACATCCTTTTGCCATTGATGTCAAAGGGGGAGAGTTACAAAAAAAGGGAGTATTACAGCAAGGGGAAGAATTATGTTCTTATTGCATTCACAGATTATTTCTTTGAGAGGTTGTTGTTGTGATGTTTTCACACATTGCCTCATTGCAAATGGGGATCCCCACTTTTTTGCTCGTAGGATAGTTTTTTTGCTTAGTTTGCTTAGCTTGGCAGTAGTTTCTTTAGTCATTAACCTTTTGCTTGTGAGAGGATGCAGTGCTTCATTGTTAGGATGTGATCAAGTCAGCATATCCATGTCTTGGACTAAGATGAGTAAACAACCTTCAGCTTCTTTTCGTAAAAAATGCTTAAGTAATGGATAGGAGTCAAGAGCTTCATTGAATGGTGATTCACAATGCAACCCGTAAGTTAAGTCATGAATTAGGTTTTATGAATGATGGGCAACTCTCAAGCAAGTGGAAGCACTTCAAGGACTGGGTGAGGAAAAGAGGAATCGATTAAGACCTAGGTGGATGAAGAATGGATATCAAAAAATTTACAAGTGTGGATGAAAGTTAAGTTCCATGAGTTCTCAAATTCCTTAACCCCAAGGAATCCACGACTTGACTTCTCAAATTCCTTAACCCCAAGGAATCCACAACTTGACTTCTCAAATTCCTTGACCTCGAGGAATCCACGACTTGAGGGTCTTGAGGGCTAGTTTTATCCATGAGTTGCCCTGTTAGTTGATTCACCAAGATAAGTAAAAGTTTATCCATGTCTCCATGATAAATGCAAAGATCCAAAACTTGAGAGAAGACTTGCGAGGTTCTCCGTGAGTTGCCCAGATCCATGACAATCAACCTTCCGAGCGTTGGGCGAAAGACATAAATTTGGTGAAGTTGTTAATGATTTCAACAAAGGGAAATTATCTCCAATTAAACTTGCTACAACTGCCTTTTACTTGGTGAAATCAATGTTGAAGAGAGAAGTGCATAAAAGTGAAGTTATCCTTAATTTCTCACTTTCCTTGACTACAAGGAATCCACGACCTTGGAGTGGAAGATCAACAATGCTTGAATTCCTTGACCTCAAGGAATCCACAATTTTAGCATGATAACCAAGGGTTGAGCAAAAGGTATGAATTGGTGACTTAGTGCTTAAGATGATTCCAACAAGGAGAGATTACTTTCAATTAAATTTACAACAACTCTTTTACTTGGCGGAATTCATAAGCCGACCAAGAAGTGAATGTTATCTTTGAGTGCTCAAATTCCACGAGGTGGAGAATCCACCACTTAACTTCTCATTTTCCTTGACCTCAAGGAATCTACGACTTGATAGACTTAGTGGTGAGGAGAGATGAAAGTAGCAATATCAAGTTTGGCCTTGAAGATTTCAAAACTTACAAGTAAAATGTGTTAATGCATTAGTAGCTTCTGCAAGATAAGACTCTCCTAACTCATTAATCTCCTCTATTCTGTTATTAGTTTACTCATTCATGCTTTATGTTTATCAGACTATAACATTGGTCATAATTATGATATCGATATTGGATAATGATAGATTAGATTGACGACCTGCTTAACTATGTTAAGCGTCAATCTAAATGCTATCGAGCTATTAACCCGATAGCATATTAATGTCAATTCATATCGGCATTAATATGCTATCGGGGTATTAACCCGATAGCATATAATGCTAACAGCTATTGTTATTGTTACGTTATATTAATCCATTATTATATGCTTTGATACCGATTCATTATCGGGTATGGTTTATATCTGTAACAATTAACAAATGATACCGATTCATGATCGGACATGTTTATAAAGCACTGTTAACCATTAACAATGATACCGATTCATTATCGGGCATGTTTATAAGCATTGTTATCATTAAAAGATACTGAGTCATTATCGGGTATGTTTATAGCACCAATTAGTTATGGATCGGTTGATGTTAGTAAGGGTCATGACCAAGTGACATCTTGGTTGGACATGTCTAAAAGACATGTCCAATCAAGGTGTCACTTGATCGTGGCCATCCTACTATTTATACATCATTCCAATCAAAGGAGATGACATTGAAATCGATACATGTTCATCCTCCTTAACTGCAGTAAAAGAAAGACAGCAATATTAGTGTCATAGGTATAATATCAAAATTAAAATACACCATCCTGCATATAACTTGTCCATTAAATTGGAAATTACAATACATTTACATGGTATCAGAGCCAAGTTGATCGAACTTGAGGCTATTTAATTTCGTGAAACAAATTTAAGAACAAGTTTATATACTACATCACATTTCTTCAAATGGCCAGTGCTATCAGATTCGAAGACAGACTCGAAGGTGGCGATGATTTTTCAGGCTGAAAATTCAGAATTCAAATGATCTTAAAGGAGAACAAAGTGGATTCGTTTGTTCAAACTAAAAATGCTCAACCCGAAAATGAACTTGACAAAACAACATGGATTGAGGGAAATGAAAAGGCAATAAAAATAATAGTTGATGGGGTGAGAAACAACATAATGCCCATCATAAGAAAACATTAGACAGCCTATAAAATGTTCAAAGCTCTTGAAAGCACATTTGAGATATCAAATGCAAGTCGAACTCTAGCATTAAAACGAGAAATAAATCATATCACCATGAACAAAGGGGAGACAATCAACGCCTACTTTATGTGGATATCAGTTCTAAAAGATGAACTTGCAACTCTAGACTACGAGATCCCAAGCAAAGAGCTAACACTCATTGCTTTAGATGGGTTGCCTAGTGGATGGAGCACATTCGTCCAAGGCATCAGTGCAAGGTCCAAATATCCCAAGTTTGAAAGATTAAGGGATGATTGTCTCCAAGAATAATCAAGATTGAACAAGATGGGAATGAAACACAAGAATATAGATGAAGACCTGCAAGTTCTAAACACCAACTCCACCAAGCAAAACAAGAAAAGGCAGTTTAAAAAGAGAAAAGGTCGTCAAGGCAAGAATACTTCAAAGAATGACTTATCTCACATTCAATGTTACAGATGTGATCAGTTCAGACACTTCGTTGCAAAATGGCCGGAAAGAACCAAGAAACATGCTACATTTGTTAAAGCAGGAAAGACTAAAGGGGAAGATGACTCCGGGAAATACGTATTCTACTCAACACTCACAAGTCAAGCTTCTAACAAAATCAACTCATGGGTGATTGACAGTGGTTCATCCAGGCACATCACTAGGTTTAGAGAAGTACTTGATTCCATGACAAAGGAGAGTAATGAGGACGTAACCATCGAAGATGACTCCACACATCCAATCAGAGGAGTAGGAACCTGCACCATCAAATTGAAGACAGGCATAACCTTGCAGCTTGAAGCAGTACTATATGTCCCCGGCATCAAAAGAAATCTAGTCTCAATATCGGCACTCGAAGATAACGGATACAGAGTGACATTCATGGACAACAGAGTATTGGCTTGGCCAAGGAACTCCTCCATCAAGAAGGCAAAGACAATTGGACAAAGACGGGGCTATTTGTATGAGCTATGCACGGAACACAATCTAGCCCTAATCCATGAAGCCACTAATGCAAATGAAGTTTGGCATAGAAAATTAGGCCATCTGAATTTTAGGGCTTTATCTTCAATGAAAAACCTTGTCACAGGTCTACCCAAGTTAAAACAAGATCATTCAGGGGCATGCAAAGGATGTGCCCTAGGTAAGAATACCAAAGGTGCATTCCAAAATAGTACTAAGAAAACTAGCAAAATTCTAGAATTAGTTCATTCTGATGTATGCGGACCTATGTCCATATCCTCTCTAGGAGGATTCTTGTATTATGTAATATTTATTGATGACTACTCTAGGAAGACTTGGATCTACTTTCTGAAAAGTAAAGAATCAGAAGAGATCCTCTCTAGGTTTAAAGAATTTAAATCACTAACTGAAAATCACTCGGGAAACAAAGTTAAAACCCTAAGAACCGACAATGGGGGGAATACACATCAGATTCATTTAAAGAATTTTGTAGAGATAATGGAATTAAGAGGGAGCTTACTATACCTTATAACCTGTTGTGACCATTTCACACATCGCCCCATTAGAATGGGGACCCCCTCTTTTTTTTTTTTTTGCCTTAGGTTTTGCTTTCTATTTGCTCGTTTTTCTCTCTGCTTTTAGGGTTTTGAGTGAGTAAGTGGTCTGCCTGAGCTGACTAGATTAGGGCTAAACTTTGGAAGCTCATCTTAGGGTTTCTTTCAAGCTAAGTCTAGTCTGGTTTAGGAGATTGTTAGTCGTCTGCCTGAAGCCTCAAGATTGCCAAAATAAAGCATGCCTTTCAGGAGATTCAAGTTGGTTAGATCAAGGGGCAAAGTGAATAGGTCTCATCTCAGGTCAGGTCTAGATTGAAAGAGGGTTTTTTCTGGTTAGGGTCATGTTTGTTTCCCGAGCTGAGTAAGTTGAGTAGAGTCGGTAATTAAAGGCAGGATCTCGATGGAAATGCGTGAAGGAGAATCTGTGTTTGCCTTTCAAGGAAAATTGAAGTTTAAAACGTCCAAAATCAAGCTGAAAGAGGAATTTCGCTCCTGACCCTTCCAGAGGGTCCAGGGCGAAAATCATTATGAACCTTTTTTTTTTCCTCCTCATTTTTGACTAAGTGATGCTTTCTAGGGCACGTTTGGAGGTAATTTGATGTGTTCTTGCCTGGAGAAGGACTTGATTGAATTTGAAGAGCAAGATGATACCTGAAAGAGGAATTTCGCTCCTGACCCTTCCAGAGGGTCCAGGGCGAATTCCATCCTAAACACTATTTCTTGCCTTGGATAGCCTTGCAATTTTGTTCCTGGCTTAGAAAAAGACCTAACTTTGCCTTATGAGGTAGTTTAAAACTTGAAAACTGAGATTTCGCTCCTGACCCTTCCAAAGGGTCCAGAGCGAAAATTTTATTTGAGCTTATTTTTCACTGACTTTGGCTAAATTGTGATGTGCAGGGTATCTTGGGGGAAAGATTGGACATCCTTGAGATTTGGAAGCATGAAAAATGGAGAACTTTGAGCAAAATGGGAAATTTCGCTCCTAACCCTTCCAGGGGGTCCAGGGCGAAATTCCCAAAAGGCTCTTATTTTACAATGAAGAAGGTCAAGTTTTTGACATGATGGAAGAAGAATAGCTTGTTTTTGCCTCCTGAAGAAGTTTCAACTTTGAAGAATGAGGGATTTTGCTTAAAACCTAATTTTCGCTCTTGACCCTTCCAAAGGGTCCAGAGCGAAAATCTCTATGAGGGATATTTCTTGCCTTGTTTGGTCAAGTTGAGGAGTCTAAGGCATCATGAAAGGAAGAATGAGCATATTCAAACCCTTAGGTATGTTTAGAAGTCATGAAGAAATGAAGGATTTTCCCCAAAAAAGGGAAATTCGCTCCTGACCCTTCCAAAGGGTCCTGAGCGAAAATTTTCAAATCCTTCTATTCTTCCTGCAAAAATCTAGTCAAGCTTGGCATTGATGAAAGAGGAGTAGTGTCTTTTTCTTGAGAGGTGAAATCAACTTGAAATGATGATTGAATTGAGCCTAGATTGAGGAATTCGCTCTTGACCCTTCCAGAGGGTCCAGGGCGAAAAACTTTATAGCAGGCATTTCTTGCTCAGCTTGACCAAATTGTGATGCCCAGAGCATGTGGAAAAGAGGAATGGACATGATCTTTCTTTGAGAAGTGTTTGATAGCATTGAGGGATGGAGATTTTAGCCTAGAAAGGCAATTTCGCTCCTGACCCTTCCAAAGGGTCCAGAGCGAAATTCCTTGTAAACCCATTTTTAACCTTTCTTGGACATGAAAACCTTGTTCCTAGGGCAATAAAAGATGAAATCCCACTAAGCAAAGAAGTTTTAAGGTGAAAAAATGAAGATTTTTGGTCAAGATTGCAAAAATCGCTCCTAACCCTTCCAGAGGGTCCAGAGCGAAATTCCTAAAAGCACCTATTTCCTTGCAAGGTCAAAACAACTTTTTGGTTTTTATGGCTTGAATGGGTATGAGGAAGTATGTTTTTGCCTTTTGAATATGATTGAGGTTGAAAATGTCATGTCCCCTCTTTAGCTCTGTCTAGCAGAGACATGTGAGTCAGCTTATTATGGGGTCTTGTAGGTTGACAGCGATGGATAGAGACTGAGTGTGGTTATACAGTGTCTGGGACTTGGTGTTCTGGCAGTAGTTGATCAGTTTGGAGCAGTTCCTTATTTTTAGGAGACAGTTCCTACATTTATGGAGGATATCTCTACTATTTAGGAGGTTATGACCATACCCAGGGTTGGGTCTCCTTGAGATTATTCCTTGGGTTCAGTTTCAGAGGATTTGGGTTTGTTTCCTAGTTTCTAGGAGCATCCCTAGATTTTAGGGATGAGACTGCCAGTGGATCTTTGATTTCCGACTTCAGTCACAGACAGGTGGCAGGTTGACTTTCTGGTTTGTGGTGTCATTTGAGCATTTTGCAGCTATTTGGGTAATATTTTTAATATTTCCTAAGTTAGCGTTTATTATTTAAATAAGGCTATGTTTATAGCCATTTTGGAGTAATAAGGGGTTTTTGGCCTCATCTGGATGCGTATCCCTTGGTGTAATAGCTCGTTGGAAAGGTCTTGGACTTTCCTAAATATTTCTCTTTTGACTCAGATCCTTTCGGTGAACGGATTTCTTTATATTTGAAAAAAGGTCATTTTTCTATACACTTGGCAACTTAAAATGAGAAATATAACATTTTAACCCTAAACGCCCCATTGAGTCACTTTTAGGGTTCAAGCTAAGTGGGAAGATGTTATAAGGAAGTTGTGACCTAATTCTTGCATCTTTTTTACACATTCAAAACTTGCTTCTTGCGAATTTGCTCTGGTAGAGCGATTCTTCATCTGGGACGCAAACCCCAGGTTGGATATTGGCTGGGACGTAACCCTCAGCAGTAGTTTGTCAGTAAATACTTCAAGGTGTTGGACATTGGTTGACAGAGATTGGGTGCACTATTGATTGCAGAGGATTCAGATTGCATTTAGAGGGTTTCATCAAGGCAGCTAACCTTATTCAGCTGGCACGTGACTACAGCTGTAGCCCATTGGGAGTTGTGGTGGCGTCATTCTTCCTTGCTGTTCACGTTTGGTTTGTTGCTGGTGTGAAGAGCTGGAAATCTGCATATTGGGTCTTGCTTATTCATTGCTGGTTAATTCATTTTGTAGCAGCTCCAAATTGGTTAATGATAATTGCTGGAATACAAGGAAATCAGATTATTGTCCTGGTATGAGTTGTAGTATTTTGGATTGTAAGAGTTCTAATTTATGAACATTGTTCCATTCTTATTTCGCACTATTATTGTTTACTGTTTCTTATATTTTTATCTTCAAAACTCCAAAAAAAAGAAACAAACCCCCTTTCTGCACTTCTGTCTATTCTATAAGATCACCAGAAAATTACCAAAACCTAGTTTATTAAATAAAAATTACAGCAGGTCAGAAACAGGAATCCAGCAGGGATCTTTCAAAAAAGATGAAGCAATTGAGCCTAGAAGAGATTTTCGCTCCTGACCCTTCCAAAGGGTCCAAGGCGAAAATCCTCAAAGTCATCCTTTCTTCCAAATTTTGGAATAAACCAAGCTTAGACATGGGTGTGAGAAGGCATTTGGATTGCCTTAGAGTGGAAATGGATTGCCAAGAATGCAAGTTTTGAAGCCAAGAAAGAAATTCGCTCCTGACCCTTCCAAAGGGTCCAGGGCGAAATTTCTAAATTCTCCCTTTTTCTTGCAAATTTAAGACAAGATTTCGCTATTCATGACTTGGATGGGAGTAAGACATGATGTTCTATCACTTGGAAATGATTTGAAGATGAAGGGATGAAGGAATTGTCCTAAAACCTAAAAATCGCTCCTGACCCTTTTAGAGGGTCCAGAGCAAAAAATCTAAAACTAGTGCATTCCTTTCAATTTTGTGCTAAGACAAGGCTAAACCAAGCTAGAAAAGGCCTTTGAGACCACTTGTGAGTAGGTGTTTGTTTCAAAATTTGATGATTCTAGGTCAGAGAAGGAAAATCGCTCCTGACCCTTCCAGAGGGTCCAGGGCAAAAATCCTTCAAACACCTATTTTGCCTTGCAATAACAAACCAAGCATGTGTGAAGTGAATGAAGAGGATCATTGCCTAACCTTGCGAGGATTGGAGTTAAAATGATGGAGTAAGCCTAAGCAAGAAAAATCGCTCCTGACCCTTCCAAAGGGTCCAGGGCGAAAAACACTAAAGACACCTTTTCCTCCAAAATTCAAGTGAAACTAAGCCTGAACTATAGTAAAAGATGCCATTTGGAATGCCTTGGTGAGGTTTTGGACTTACAAAAATGAGAATTTTGAGCTTAGGAGGGAATTTCGCTCCTGACCCTTCTAGAGGGTCTAGGGCGAAATTCCCAAAAATGCAATATTCCCTTCAAAGTTTTGATGAGCTAACCCAGTGATGGAGAGAAATAAACCCTAAAGATTGCCTTGGAGGGGGTCAACGATCAAATTAAGGTGAATTTTGACCTAATAAGCAAAAATCGCTCCTGACCCTTCCAGAGGGTCCAGGGCGAAATTTACATTTTCACCTAATTACTCATGAGAAATGATTAAAAATTGAAATGCAAGACCTTGATTAGGCCAAAACAAACATAAGCTTGCCTTCCGGGAGATTTTGGAGTGAAGGGAATGAGGTATTCAAGTCTTAAATTGAAAAAATCGCTCCTGACCCTTCCAGAGGGTCCAAGGCGAAATCATCAAAAAACCTATCATTCAACCTTGGTTGATTAAGTCTAAGGCAAATTGCAAAATTGTGAAGACAAAGTCATGGAAATTTGCAAAAATGTAGGTTGAGAAAATTTCAATTTGATCAAGTGAACAAGCCTAGATGGGTTCAAACAGGTCTTGAAGTGAACCTAGACCTTCATCACTATTGAGTATTTCAAAGCCTAAGGAGAAAGGAAGCTCCATTAAGCCTCAATCAAACCTCCATATTCCCAAATTTTCACCAAATTTGCTAAAATTAAGACATTTGGGGAGGTTAAATTAAGTTCGCATAATTTGAGGCCTTTGTAATTGAATTGATTAATTTTCAAGCCTTAAAATAAATGTAAAAATCCACTCTTAAAGCTTTGAAATTAATTCAGAAATGAAAAAATAAAGGTGAGTGCTCATATACATCTATTTGCTTTTACAAGCAAGTCGGCCTCCTTTTTAGTGGATTTTATCTTATTTTAAAGCTTATTTGCTAGGTCGGCCTTATGCTTAATTAGGGTGAGCGCCCTATATAAAGGAGGAGTATTGTTTCAAAATTCAAATCATTCATTCATTACTTCTTATGTGAATTTTGAGGAGCAGATTAGAGGAGCGAATCCCAGCAGATTGGAGGCGAATTTTTGCTAAGTGTTGGAGGCTAGAGAGGGTGAAGCTCTTTTGAAGGTTAATCAAGACATAATTCATCCAAGGAGGACCAGAAATTCAATCTTTATCCAGCAAAAATCTGATCTTCTTTCTTCCATTTTCCAAGGTTTATAGTTAGGCATTCAAGGAGAAGGTATGAAGAATCCTTTTGAAGTTTCTATTCAAGACTTATTTTGATCTCATAGCAATCCTTTGAAAATCTAAGTCTTGTGCAATCTGATTTTCATTCATAATCTGAAAATTCATAATTCTTGAGTTATCATGTCATTTTCAAATTAATGTTTTGAACTATTCCCTTGAAAGGTCTTAAGTTCTATGCTTTAAGGTATGATGCTTAAAGACTAATCTTAAGTTTTTACGTAGGCATCAAATGACGACCCCCAAAGCCGGAGGATCTACTAGTCGGCAGGCTCTCATCAAGGAAGATCAGAGGAGCAACGAATTGGAGACCATGATCGTGTCCAAGTGGAATAATGTCGGAGACACCAACTTAGGAAACTTCAATGTGAAGAAGTTTTGAGAGGCCCCCTACATTGGCAAGCCATCACCTGTTGCAAGGAGGATAATCGAGAGTGGCATCATCAAGGCTGCAGGTTTCCCTCCCGCAATCAAGCGTCATGAGTTGATGATCGAGTGTGCCCGCCACTATGACTCACAATCAAGGACGATCATAACCAAAGACGGGAACATCTTAGCCTACCTTTCAGAGGAAGCTTGTTGTGACCATTTCACACATCGCCCCATTGCAAATGGGGACCCCCTTTTTTTGCTCGCTTTTCGCTTCGCTTTTAGGATTTTGTTAGTCAGTCAATTGTCTGGATTTAGGGTTAAGCCTTGGGGTTTTAATTAACGTCTTTTCAAGCCAGAATCCAGTCAGTTTTGAGAGTTTTTGAGCTTCTTTCGTAGGATGCAAACTTTGAATGCAATGATTTCACCAAATTGGTCTATTTTCAATTGGAATTTTGAGTGCAGAGCTTAAATTTGTCTAAGTGTTGATGATGAAATGTGAATTTTTGTCCAATTGACTAATTTTGACCAAATTTTGACTTTTTTGATTTTTGATCCCGGGCATTGAGAATGGTTTGTTTTCGCCTCGTGAATTGATTAAACTTGTAAAATCATGTTATTTTGACCTGTAGGAGCAAAATCGCTCCTGTCCCTCAGTGAAGGACGGGAGCTTGTTTTCAAAAATCTTACTATTCCTGCAGAGTCAAGATGAATTTCGAATTGTAAGTGATGGCGGAAGGCGAGATCTTTCCATTGAATATAAATTGAAGATTTTCATGAACACAGAAATGCCTCCAGGAGCAAAATCGCTCCTGTCCCTCAGTGAAGGACCGGAGCTACAAATCAAATTTTGCTTTGTCCTTGCAAGATTTTGACAACTTGACAATTCGAAGAGGTCTAAGGGAAGATGTTTTATCAGATGAATATAATTTGAAGTGCAAATATGAAGGAAAATGACCCAGAATGCTAAAATCGCTCCTGTCCCTCAGGAAGGGACCAGGGCGAAGTACATTATAGCTCCCGTCCCTCTCCAAGGGACTAGAGCGATATTCTTCATAGGACAAAATTCAGGCAAAGATCAAGGCAAGTTTGTGTTTGATGGCAAGGAAGATGATGAAATGAACTCATTGAAGACAAATTGAAGATTTTGAAACGTCAGCAAGGACCCAAAATGCCTAGTTCGCTCCTGTCCCTCAGGAAGGGACCAGAGCGATTTTTGTTATGCATGATTTTCTTGTCCAGTTTCAATCGATCCCAAGGCATGGATGAATGGAAGGGCGCATTACGAACCCGTTGAATATAACTTTGAAGGTGATAAAGTGAAATGAAGACCACAAGAGCTAGAATCGCTCCTGTCCCTCTCCAAGGGACCAGGGCGATATGATGGTGATATTGCTTCTTATTCAAGTTTAAAACCATTCCTCCAAGATCAAGACCTTCCAAGATGGGGAACAAGGAGGCAAGGACGTTTCAAGGCATTTCAATCAAGCACAAGTTACCAAGGTCATCACATTGAAGGAATTTGCACTCTAAGACCCAGTTCGCTCCTGTCCCTCAGGAAGGGACCAGAGCGATATTTCCATAAAGGCATGAATTTCAAAAAACAAGCAAGTGTCAAGCTACCGAGAGAATCGAAGGGACGTCATTTCACGCATTGAAGATAATTGCAAGTTGAAGAAAACAAGAACAAGCTCACAATGTTGAACTTCGCTCCTGTCCCTCAGGAAGGGACCAGAGCGATATTGGGTATATGGATCAATTTATGCAAAAATGACGTTAAGACAAGGCTTCACAAGATCATACAAGGTTCAAGGCGTCTTTTGAAGGTGATATATCGAAGTTTGGAATGTCCAAATGTTGTCAAACAAGCTAAAAAGCTCATATCGCTCCTGTCCTTTGGACAAGGACCAAAGCGATTTCATCAAAAACACTCATACTCCTTCAAAGTCAAGGCAAGGCGAGGATGGACAAGGTAAAAGACGCTATTTGGAAGGCAATAAACGATGAACAAAGGTTAGATGTTTACGAATTTAAGCCAGGACATGGAGATCGCTCCTGTCCCTCTCCAAGGGACTAGGGCGATGTTAGCCAAAACACATGATATCCTTTGAAAATCACGTTAAGATAAAGACGCACAAGGTTTTAAATGGCATTTGGAAGATGATACAAGGAAAAGTTCATATCAAGATGGAGAATTTCAAGCAAAAAACTTAGGATCGCTCCTGTCCCTCTCCAAGGGACAAGGGCGATGATACATCCAAAGCCACTTATGCGCACGTGCAAGGCGATCTAACTTGAAGGACCCGACAAAATGGGTGATTTGAACGTGGAAATGAAGAAGTTGAACGTGGAAGTTACAAGAAATCATGACAAAAATGGTGAATCACTCCTGTCCCTCTCCAAGGGACCAGGGCGATGAGGTACGTCTACTCCACTTTCAAAATTTGGCGCTCAAATGAACATTTTAAATTTACCTTAAATGCTAAGATCGATGAGTTTTGAAAATCCTATTAAATTAGCGTTTAAAAAAATTGCGTTTGGCATTTATTAATTATTTTGCCTTGTTTAAAAATCGAAATTTATTAATTAAAAATCAAAGGCATTTAATAATTAATTAATTAATCAAAAAAAAAAAAATCGAATGGAGCGCTTTGACATGGAGGTCGGCCTTTATCATCTAATTAAAATCATTTAAAATTTGATTTATATCACCAAGTCGGCCTTAATGAATGGAAGAGGTGAGCGCTATAAAAGGAGAGTGAAAACTATCATTTTTACATCATTATTTTATCATTCAAGTGCGAGCCTTCATCCCAATCAAAGGTGGTGCGAAATTGTGTTTGAAGAAGTGTGAATATCATCCAAAGGTGGCGCTAATACTTCCAAGGTGGTGCGATATTTGAAGATCTATATTGAGCGAATTTGCCAAGATTTGAAGGTCACGTTAAAGGCGATATTTGAAGATCACGTCAAGGACAAAGGTGGCGAAATTGATTTCTTGAGGAGATCACGTTGAAGATCATCTACACCTCAATTTTGCCTAGGCGAATTTTGTTCTTTTTGCATTCTAGAGTTAGCTCTCTATTGAGGTATGGCGATTTGATTTTATTGTTTTATTTATTCATCGTCATATTTTAAATTTTGAGTAATTTTGAATTTTGAATTCCTAGCTCAATCGTTTTATTTTAGGAAATGATAACTCAAAGACTTATCATGAAGTTTCCTAAAATTTATCCTCTAATCTATGTTATTTATTGCAAAATCTAGCTTCTCATTATGAAATGTTGTGTAGGTATGGCGACCCCGAAGGCGGGAGCATCCACCAGTCGCTCAGCTCTCATGAAAGAAGATCAGAAGACCGGAGAAGTGGAGACCAAGATCGTGTCGAAGTGGAACAACATTGGAGATACCAACTTGGGGAACTTCAGCACGAAGAAGTTTCGAGAGGTCCCTTACATTGGCAAGCCATCACCTGTCGCCCGGAGAATAATCGAGAGTGGTATCATTAAGGCGGCCGGTTTTCCTCCAGTTGTTCAGTGCCACGAGTTGATGATCGAGTGTGCTCGTCACTATGATCCACAGTCCAGGACGATCGTGTCCAAAGAGGGAAACACTTTGGCGTACCTTTCAGAGGAAGCTATAAGTGAAGCTTTCCATCTTCCAGAGCACAGGGACATGATATACAAGAGCATAGAAGGAGCCAGATCAATGTACGAAGATGATCCAGATGCTTGTCTAAGCATTATCAATAAGAACTGGCTACTCAAAAGCCGTCCCCGTCTGAGCAAGGTCCCGAACACACCGCACAGGATTGATTTCCAGGAGGAGTACAGAGATTTAATTACCATGCTCAACCGAGTTACAGGAGCCCCTCATGCCTTCTATTTTGAGAAGTGGATGTTTTACTTCATCCAGGTGATTGTTCAAGGGAAAGGTACGATACATTGGGCTAGGATGATTAGCCATTGCTTGGACGTACAGTTGAGGAGACTCAAGGCTACTAAGTCCTTCCACATGAGTTCATATGTCATCTATGCCTTGATCAGGAGTGTTGAATACGCAGGACTACCTCACAGAGGAGTGATTGGAAGAGGACCCGGCGAGGTCAGAGCTTGTGATTCCTACACCTACTTGCATCATCCGCCAGGGAGCAACTATAAGTTGGTTAATGATACTTTCACGATGAACATCACAAGGACGTTGCAAGGTGGAATTCACAACAGGTTATCTCAGGATGCCTAGGAATTCATAAGGAGGTACAGTGCTTGGTTCATTCAGTTTCCCAAGTTCACTTATATTAGAGTGCATGGATGTCCTTTACCTCCATACATGTTGCCGAGATATCCGACAGACAGAATTGTGTTACTTGAAGTAACAAGACAGTTGGCAGCATATGTGAAGGCATTCAGACACAGACATCAGAATGGAGTTCCAGTACCTATCATTTTGGGTAATTCAGTTGAGGTATGTCCTAATGCTTTAGCTATGGATGACGCAAAGAAAGAGTTAGCCTTGTATTCTTTTTCATCTTTTGTTTTGAGAGAAAGCTTTGATCCACATGGACATTTAGAGGAGACAGTCGGCAGGAAGTTTAGACATGAGTACCAGATTGAAGATTTTATGATGAATCTCTTAGATGATCTTGAAGTGAAACGGAAAATGCATTCTAGATTGCCTTTGGATTTCATCAGGAAATGCAGGATTTACAGAGTGGCCGACCAAGCTCAGGACAGTGGCAGACATATCCAGTCTTCCTATGATCGAGAAAGCAAATTAATAAGGTTGGATTGGAATGAGCCCGAGGTCGTAGATTTAGATACTTTGATGGCACCAGTCTTGTCTTGTACTCGCAGATGGGTTGACATTCAGCATCAGAAGTTGAGAGAACAAGGTATATCTATGTCTTTCACTTTGGAAGAGAAACCTGCCGAAGGTGGAGCTAGTGTGAGTGAAGGCAATCCTAATCCTAGGAATTCAGGTGAAGGTAACCTTCGATGTGCCAGTGAGGGCAATCTCCATTCAAGAGGTTCGAAGAGGAAAGAGAGACCTGGAAAGAGAGAGTCTTCCAAGAAGAAACAAGAGGCTAACAGAGATCGATCATCCGGTACTTCTTCTAGACCTGAGAAGAGAACAATTCAAGTTGAAGAATCCATGGAGTCGATGGTACAGAACGATAGGCAGGAGGAAGGACAGGCACAGCATGGTTCACCAGATGGATCTCTCCAAGACTATGAGTTAGATGAAGACAAAGAAGACAATGAAATAACATCTCCTCCCAGACAAGAAGAAATAGTGCATAAAGAGATTCAAGTTCAAGAAACCAGATCGATTATCCCAGATTGGTTGAAGGAAAGATTAACCAAGGTGATCGTAGTAGAGGACGAGGACAATGCAATTGATTTAGAGAGCCTTGTTGGACGCTCACATGAAGTAACAGAAAAGAAGAAGGCTACCAAGATGTCCAAGATGATTCAAGATGAGACTGGATCCAGAAAACTGCAGATAGCTACACCGGCAGCAGACAAATATGAAGGTGAGATCCTAGCAGAGGAATATGATATACAGACTTTTGAGTTAGGACCATCCACAGCAGAGCAGACTTTAGATGATGCTACCGATTCATTTGAAGCATTGAAAGACAAGCTTAGAGAAGAAATGGAGAAGAATAGAAAGCTTGAGAGAGAGGTCGGTGCATGGAGGACATATTTCAGTCACATCAATGAACCTTTGGGACGTCAGGATCCAGTTAGATCACCAGTGCAAGCATTGCCGCTTCAATCAATTAATGAAGCAGAAAGATTCAGGAACATGGTCCAACGTACAAATAATTGGATGGATAGATCTCATACAGTGGCTGTAGAGTTTGTAACAAGGATGATGAAGATTATTCATCAAGCTATCCAGGTTCTTGAGATGATCCACAATTTGATGATAACAGTAGTTGCATTCGCCCATACCAAGGACGTTATCATTCCTGTCTTGAAAGTTATTAGACACACATCAAGGAAGATTTTAGCGCAGGAGAAGATCTTGGATGGAGAACCTCACAGTTTGTTTCATTGGTCAACCTTACTCCATATGAAGAATGTTTTCTTCGAAGACATCAGTACTAGATGTGGCCAAGTTGAGGAGGTGATCAATCCGATCCAGGACAAAGTATTTGAGGTACTTCGTACCATTCTTGACAGAAGGATCGAGGTCGAGACAGATGTGGATATGCAGGAACTAGAGGATAGAATCAAGATCATCTTTTGCAAAGACGCAAATGTTACAGATGAGCAGTATGATCAGATGTTTGCCACCATGCTCCTGATTGAAAGGACGAAGGAACTTGAACCTTCATGGGACGCAACTCTTCTAGATGCATTCGATCAAGTCATCCACTTAGAAGAGAGTGTGAAGAATCTTCCCGAGATTCCAATTGCAGAAATCGAAGGAATCGTATCAAGATTCATTGCATATGCTAAGAAAGAGAATTGGAAAGGGAATAAGATTCTAGATGAAAGGTTGTTACAGATGACATGACATCTTATTTCTCATTGGTTTATGTCTCCTAGGTTTTTGTGCCAGAATTTAATATTTGGCTATGCATTTAATATTGTTCAGTAAAAAGGAGGCCATTTGTAACAAACCCTAATTAGGGTTTAGGTGTCATGATCTTGTCCGTTGATCTACTTTCAATCTGGACCTTTCATTGTAACTGGGGATGCTATTTATACCCCCATTTTTCATTTCATTTGATAATAGTTAATAGTGTAATAGTCAATAGTTGATGTAAGAGAGATTAGAGCTAGAAGCAATTTTATTTTGTAGCAAGATTGAGTTTTGAAGAGAGGAATTCAAGCAATTGTTGTACATGATGATTTGGAAATCAATGAAATATTGAAGTTATGGTGTTTTATTGCAAATTTCTTGAGTTATCTTCATGGTTGTTTGATTTACTTGAATTGTGCTCAATCAAAGTAGCTTGTTAGTTTGAAGGACATTGTGTGAGACTTGATCTTTGGTAGGATTCGTAATCCAAACCACTAGCTTCTTGCTGATTGTAGGAACGCCTTGCGTGGTCAACTGGAGAATACTTTGAGTCCCTTAATCTTCAATCATTATTGTATCTTGAATATGTACCTTCGTGGTAGTGTCCATGATCTTTGATGCATTGGATATCAGTTTATTACCTTAGAAGATCGCACTAATTTCAATTGAGTTGTTATCTTATGGCAAAATTGAAGTTGGTTGAATCTTGCCAAGTCTTATCCATACTAAGTCATTCATAGGGTTAGATTAGATTAGACCTCTTTCAAACCCTACTCCTTTTGTTATTTTTTGAATAGTTTCCTTAGTTTAGCAAATCTTGAGCTTTCGGAATACGTAAGGCCCCTTGGAGGAAACAGCAAATCACATCATACCGCTGGAAGCTTGTCCACACGTAGAGACCCTACTAAAAGAACCTTGGAGTCTACCTAACTGATCCTTTATGCGTATCTTCAGCAGTTAGAGACTATTTTCTCAAGAGAGGATAAGATGCCTATTGGTATTTTATTCTGTGTATGATGGTGTACAAAATACACGTCAACAAAGCTATAAGCAAAGCTCTTCATCTTCCGGACCATAAAGACATGATTTACAAAAGCTTAGAAGAGGGCATGATTTACAAAAGCTTAGAAGGAGCAAGGTCAATCTATGAAGATGATCCTGAGTCTTGTTTGAACTTCATCAATAAGAATTGGTTGCTCAAAAGTAGGCCTCGCCTGAACAAGATTCCCAATACACCACATAGGATCGACTTCCAGGAGGAATACAGAGACTTGATAACTTTGCTCAATCGAGTTACAGGTGCTTCTCAAGCCTCCTTCTTCGAAAAGTGGATGTTCTTCTTCATACAAGTGATAGTCCAAGGAAAAGGAATGCTTCATTGGGCCAGAATCATTAGCAATTGTCTGGACGTGCAGTTGAGAAGGCTAAGACCCACCAAATCATTCCACATGAGCTCATATGTTATATATGCCTTGATCAGGAGTTTCGAGTATGCTGGGCTACCTCACAGAGGAGTGATTGGAAGAGGACCCAGAGAAATAAGGGTTTGTGATTCTTATGTTCATCTGCATCATCCGCCTAGAAGTGACTACAAGTTAGTCAATGACACCTTCACGATAAACATTACTAGGATATTGCAAGGAGGAATTCACAATCAACTGTCTTTGGATGCACAAGAGCTTGTGAAGAAGTATGGCGCATGGTTCATCCAGTTTCAAAAGTTCACATACATCAAAGTTCACGGGTGTCCTTCACCACCTTACATGTTGCCAAGATATCCAACAGACAGGATAGTACTACTTGAGGTGACTAGATAGTTGGCAGCTTATGCGAAGGCATCCAGACACAAGCATGGAAATGGAATTCCCGTGCCCATCATACTAGGGAATTCAATTGAGGTGTGTCCTAATACTCAAGCTGCGGAAGATGCAGAGAAGGAATTATCTTTATACTCATTCACATCCTTTGCCTCACGAGAGAATTTTGATCCTCATGGTTACATGGAAGAGACAGTCGGCAGGAAGTACAAGCATGAATTTCAAGTGGAGGACTTTTGGATGAATCTCCCAGGTGATTTAGAGGTTAAAAGAAAGATGCATTCCAGACTACCCTTAGATCTCATCAAAAAATGCAAAGTTTATAGAGTAGCCGATCAAGCCTAGGATAATAGTAGATACCTCCAGTCATCCTATGAGAAAGAGGACAAAGAAGTGAAGGTAGATTGGAATGAGCCCGAGGTTTTAGACTTGAGAGTTTTGATGGCTCCCGTTTTATCCTGCACTCGCAGATGGGTGGATGTACAGCATCAAAAGTTGAAGGAGCAGAATGTATCAATGACATTTACTTTGGAGGCAAGACAAGAAGAAGGAGAAGCAAGTGTGAGTGAGAATACTTCTCATTCCAAAGGCTCAAAGAGGAAAGAAGGACCTGAAAAGAAAGAACCTTCCAAGAAGAAGAAGAAAACAAACCCTGATCACCCACCAAGCACATCTTCTAGGCATGAAAAGGAGGCGAGTCAAGGGGAAGATCAGAGGCAGATAGTATATGAAGTTGATGAGTCTATGGAATCCATGGTACAGAATGATAAACAAGAGAAAGGACGGACACTTCAGCATTCATCAAGTCAATCTCCCCAAGTTGATGCTATTGAGCAACACGAAGAAAAGAATGATAATGAAGCAACATCTCCTTTCCGGGAAGATAGGCCACTACCTAAAGAAATACAAGTGAGGGAAACAAGATCTGCCATTCCCGATTGGCTGAAAGAAAGACTGACAAAGGTAGCTGTGGTTGAAGAGGAAGAAGATGTGATTGACTTGGAAAGCCTTATAGGAAATTCTCATGAGGTAATGGAGAAGAAAAAGGCCACAAAGATGTCTAAGGTAATTAGAGATGAGACAAGATCCAGGGAAGTGCAGGTAGCTACACCAATGGTGGACAAATATGAGGATGAGATTCTTGCAGAAGAGTATGACTTAGAAACATTTGAGCTTGGTCCACTTACCTCTGAGCAAGCGATGGAAGAAGCAACTAATTCATTTGAAGCACTTAAAGACAAACTTAAAGAAGAAATGGAAAAGAATAAAAAGCTTGAAAGGGAGGTTAGTGCTTGGAGGAACTATTTTAGTCACCTTAATCAGCCCTTGAGACTGTAATATCCCTTGGCTAATCTGACCCTGTTTCGCTTATTTGAACCCCAAGGAATATTGTCAAACACTTGGCATACAATGTTTGAAGCCGCTGTAGTGAATTCTTAATTTGTCTTCTTTGGGTTTGTAGGCTGCTAATGAAGTTATGGAAAGCTTCTAACAATGCAAAGTTGTTATAGAAATGATATGCTAGCTGTTTTAGACCTTACACACACATGGAATGACTGAAATTAACTAGTACAGCTAGTAGACATTAAGACAAACACTTGTCATGCATCCCAAAGTACACCTACAGCCATTAGGCATTTAAGCAAATAGTTGGCATGAAAGCTAAGTGGCTGATCAATGTTGAATGTCACTTGGAATATCAATCGACCCCAATCTGTAGGTGATGAAGGCGGCTACAGGGGTTTGCAGAATGTAGAAGAAGCAGGCAAAGACTCCTTATTCAATCTTTATCATAAATCTGAACAAACATCTCCAATTTGGTCTCCACAAAGACCACAAAATTGGCAAGGTACTGTAGCGCGGTACTGTAGTGTTTACTATTCACGGGTACTGTAGCGCACTGTTCATGACACTGTAGCAGAAAATAAACCCTCTGTATGATGTTCTCAGTCTGCCATATACATATGCCCTTAGCTATGCCAATAAATCTGAAAATAAATCCCCAATCAGCACAATGTCAACTTTTGGATGAAGCCAACCCTAGGAGCAACTTCAGATGAATATCTCACACCCTCAGATTGCTGATGCAATGAAATCTTCACGTTCTCCAATGCCGATACTCTGGACAAGCTGCAGAAACCCCAGCTTCTTCTCCAAAGCCAAGAGACAAGTCTTCTCATCAAAAATAACAATGATCAATCCCCCTTCTCATCTTTTCAAAAGCCTTATATATATTTCCCATGAAGGTTCGATTTTCTCCAATAAGGCATTAAATCAATTAATGATATTAAATGACATTTAATGATATAATATTTTCACTTTGTCATTTAATATTTCACCTTAGTAAAAGAGCCACAATTAATTAATTAACTGGTCCCCTTTAATGATACTTGGACCCCTACTTAAGTTATAATATAAAATTATATTATAACTTAATAATATAAGCTCAAAACATTAATGTTTATTTAAACTAAATAAACATTAATATCTCCATTAATACTCAACATTTTTAAACGCCGTCTGAGCTGGGAGCTGACATGATGAAGTTGCATATGACCATACCCCTTTACTAAAAATAGAAGGGGTCCATCTCTAACATCTCAAACTTACTATAAATAGTAAGTATAGCAAATGAAGTCCAAATGATACCAAACGAAAGCCAGATCGAAACACACTGAACTCTGGAGCTGATACAAGCCTCGAGAGACCCTCTATACATACTCATTAGCCTAAGAGGGTCAGAATGATAGGCTAATCACCAAAAAACCATGTCTGCTAAAATGGGGACATTACAAAGACGTCAGGATCCAGCAGTATCTCCTTTACAAGCACTCCCCCTTGAATCAGTAGGTGAGGCAGAAAGGGTGAAGAGCTTGGTTCAACTTATAAGTTCTTGGATTGATAAATCCCACACGGTAGTCGTTGAATTTACAACAAGAATGATGAAGACAGTTCATCGAGCTATCCAGGTCCTTGAGATTATCCATAATCTAATGATAACTGTAGCTGCATTCACTCACACTAGAGATGTTATCATTCCTGTCTTACAAGTGATAAGACAAACACCAAGACGGATTCTGGCACAAGAAAAGATAATGGATGGAGGAACCCATAACCTCCAGTGGTCAGCTCTGCTCCAGATGAAAGAGGTCCTTTTTGAAGACATCAACACCAGATGCAGTCGAGTTGAAGGTATCATTCATCCAATTCAAGATAAGGTGTTTGAGGTGTTGTGTACCATTCTTGACAGGCGGATCGAGATTGAGACAGATGTGGACTTTTGCAAAGAGGAGAACATCATCACAGATAAGCAACGAGATTAGATGTACACTACTATGTTCCTGATTGAGAAGACCAAAGAACTTGAACCTGGATGGGAGACAGCTCTTCTCACTGCTTTTGATCAAGTCCTTCACTTGGAAGAACGAATGAAGAATCTTCCTGAGATTCCCATTGTTGAGATTGAGGGAATTGTGTCCAGATTCATTGAATATGCTAAGAAAGAGCATAGGAAAGGGAACAACATTCTAGATGAAAAGTTGTTATAGGATGATGTGGCAGCTTAATTCCTATTGGTCTATGTCTCCTCGGTTTTTGTGCCAATTCTTTATTGGCTATGGATTGGTGATGTTTATCTAAATGGGGACTTTTTTTTTGTAACAAACCCTAATTAGGGTTTAGGTGTCAAAATCTCAGCCGTTGATCTTCTTTTGATCCGGGCCATTCATTGTATTTGAGGATGCTATATATACCCTCACTCATTTCATTTTGAAGAGTTAAAAAAAAAGTTAGAGAAGAGAGAGAGCTTAAAGAGAAGAAGGTTAGAAAGTTATTGTTGTAGCAAGATTGAGTAGTGAAGAAAGAATTTTGAACAATTGTTGTCCATTTGGCTATGAGATCAATAAAATATTGAAGTTATGGTGTTTTATTGTAATACCTGTGGTTATCTTCATGATTGTTTATCTTCTTGAATCACTCTCAGTCGAAATAGCATTTAGATTTTAAGTTTGAAAGACGAAGTGTTGTGCTTGATCCTTGATAAGATTCATATTCCAAACCACTAGCTTCTTACTGATTGTAAGGACGCCTTGTGTGGTCAACTGGAAACCTTGAGATTGATTAAGAATTCAATCATTCTTGGAAGTATTGATATGTATCTCTATGATAGTATCTATATCCTTGATGATTTGAAAAAACTGTTGAATCCCCTTAGAAGATCGCATCAATTCCAGTAAAGTTGTAATTTCTTGGCGAAACTGAAATTGGTAGAATCTCATCAAGTCTAGTCTTCATTGAGTCATTCTTAGGAACAGTTTAAGTACCTCTTCCTTGAAACCCTTACCTTTTGACATTTTTTGAAAATCTGTTAGTGTTAGGTAAATCCTGTTCCTACATTTGGAAAGAGAGTAACACAGACAAGCTTTCTCTGAAAGTACGTAAGGCCCCTTGAAGAAACAGCATACACAACGACCACTGGTGCTTATCCACACATAGAGATCCTACAACAAAGAACCTTGAAGTCATCCCGATTGATCCTTTTCGCGACATCTTCAGCATTCGGAGACTTTAATCAAGAGAGGATAAAGTACCTTTTGGGTATTCTATTCTGTGTTTGGTCGTGTACAAAATACACATCAACATAACCCCCAACAAAATGGGGTAGCGGAAAGGAAAAATAGGACTATAGTTGAAGTTGCCAAGGCCATGATCCTAGATCAAAACCTTAACACAAATCTCTAAGCTGAAGCATCCAGCACCGTTGTATATATACATAACAGGTGCCCTCACTCCCATCTTGAGGACAAAACTCTTGAGGAAGTATTCACTAAGATTAAGCCTGATATTAGCCACCTTGGGATATTTGGATGTCCTGTTTATATCCATATACCTAAAGAAAAGAGACTAAAACTAGAGCCTTCTGGAAAAAAAGGATTGCTTGTAGGATATAGTGAAACCACCAAAGCCTACAGAATCTATGTACCTAGTCAAAGAAATATTGAACTAAGTAGGGATGTAATATTTGAAGAGGACCTGGCTTTCAAAAGAGCTCAGAATTTCATAGAACCTGAAATCTATGTACCTACCTCTAACTTAGATGAAAATCTTGCTCCTGAGTTTCAGAGGGAGAATCTAGATGAAACTAAAAATGAAAATGAAAACTCACCTAGAAATCTCAAGAAAAGACCACTATGGGCCACCAAAACAGTAAAAGAAGCTCAGAGGTTTGCTACTCCTTCTGGAACCTTCAGAGAAAGCAAAAGACCTAATAAATTTACTAGCTATGTTGCTCTTATGAATGATCTATCTAAAAACGAACCTGACAATGTAATAGATGCCCTTAAACATCAAGTATGGAAGGATGCTATGTCTGAAGAGTATCAATCCATAATGAAAAATGATGTATGGGAAATTGTTCCTAGACCAACTAAGAAGTCTATTGTTTCTTCTAAATGGCTCTTCAAGATCAAACATGCAGCAGATGGCAGCATTGAAAAATATAAGGCAAGATTTGTAGCCAGAGGATTTTCTCAAAAGGAAGGAATAGACTATAAAGAAACATTTGCTCTTGTAGCCAGATATACCTCAATAAGGGCTGTACTAGCCATTGCAGCAGCAAAGGGATGGAAGGTACATCAAATGGATGTAAAGACAACTTTTCTTAATGGAGAGATATCTGAAGAAGTATACCTAGAGCAACCTGAAGGTTTTGAGATCCATCATGCAGAATCTCATGTGTGCAGACTCAAGAAAGCTCTATATGGGCTCAAACAGGCTCCCAGGGCCTGGTATGAAAGAATTGACACATATCTATCAAAACTAGGCTTCTCTAAAAATGATGCAGATCCTAATCTCTACTACAAACAAAATAAAGGTGATATGCTAATAATGATTTTATATGTTGATGACTTATTAATCACAGGAGAAGATCACCTTATAGATCAATGCAAGAAAGAGCTATCCAAAGAATTTGATATGAAGGACTTGGGATTCCTTCATTATTTCCTAGGTTTGGAAGTATGGCAGAATCCTGACGACATTGTTCTAAACCAAGGCAAGTATACATTAGACATCCTGAAGAGATTTGGAATGCTCAACTGCAGACCAATGACCTCTCCAATGGAAACCAATCTTCATAAACTTAAAGAAGCAGCAACAGAATCACCTTCTACTGACCCCACTCTATACAGGCAAATGATTGGGTCTTTTATGTATCTGGTAAATACAAGACCAGATATCTGCTATGCAGTAAATGCCTTGAGTCAGTTTATGTGTGAGCCAAAGGAGATACCCCTGGTAGCAGTAAAACACATTATGAGATATTTACAAGGCACCTTAAACCTTGGTCTCAAATATAAGAAAATTGATCTTAATCTACGCGGATTCTCAGATTCAGATTGGGCTAGAAGTGTGACTAATCGGAAAAGCACCTCTGGGTGCTGCTTCAGTTTGGGATCAGCCATGATATCTTGGATCAGCAGAAAGCAGTCTTCCGTAGCGCAAAGTTCCACCGAGGCCGAATACATTGCAGCCTCCATGGCTGCCCGAGAAGCGGTGTGGCTTAGAAAGTTGCTTGAGGGATTGTTTGGTAATCCAATGAAACCTACTATCATCCATTGCGACAATCAAAGTTGCATAAAACTTTCAGTGAATCCAGTGTTCCATGATAGATCCAAACATATTGAGATCCCATACCATTATGTATGAGACATGGTAGACAAAAATGTGATCAAATTAGAATATGTTAGTACGGAAGATCAGACTGCAGACATTCTGACCAAACCACTTTCCAGAGTGAAGGTTGATCACTTCAGAAAGAGTTTACATATGATAGAAAGGTAATTTGCTTTGTAAATAAGATGTTGAAAATGTAAACTTCTTTTGTCATGTTGAGACATTCTAGGTTTTACCCCCTGTGTTTATATCTAAGAGGTGACGATCTCTCAGATAATGAACACTTGTATGCAGACATCATAAAGTGACGATCTTATGATTCTCAAACCAGTTATCATGTTGGATGTCTGGTATGTCATGGATGTGCCATGATGGTGTTGTGATAAAACATTTGAATGAAATGTTTGTGCACATATCACAACTTGGATAAGATGAGAATTTAACCATCCTCATATGTTTATCCTCAGTATTGCGTGTTTAGGCAATACTGATATCACATGTTTAGGTGATATCTTGTCATAATAAAACGATGAATCTTTTATATCACATGGTTGGGTGATACTCTATGTCACATACTTAGAGTAATGTTTTACATTTGTATTCTATGTTCTGATGGTACTTCATATCATATGTATAGATGATATATATTCTTGGAGACTGACATGTTTGAAAAGGAAATGTGATGCAGGTTACTTTATCTTACAAAAGCTAAGAGGGAGTGTTAATGCATTAGTAGCTTCTGCAAGATAAGACTCTCCTAACTCATTAATCTCCTCTATACTATTATTAGTTTACTCATTCATGCTTTATGTTTATCAAACTATAACATTGGTCATAATTATGATATTGATATTGGATAATGATAGATTAGATTGACGACCTGCTTAACTATGTTAAGCGTCAATCTAAATGCTATCAGGCTATTAACCCGATAGCATATTAATGTCAATTCATATCGGCATTAATATGCTATCGGGGTATTAACCCGATAGCATATAATGCTAACAGCTATTGTTATTGTTATGTTATATTAATCCATTATTATATGCTTTGATACCAATTCATTATCGAGTATGGTTTATATTTGTAACAATTAACAAATGATACCGATTCATGATCGGACATGTTTATAAAGCACTGTTACCATTAACAATGATACCGATTCATTATCGGTCATGTTTATAAGCACTGTTATCATTAAAAGATACCGAGTCATTATCGGGTATGTTTATAGCACCGATTAGTTATGGATCGGTTGATGTTAGTAAGGGTCACGACCAAGTGACATCTTGGTTGGACATGTCTAAAAGACATGTCTGATCAAGGTGCCACTTGATCATGGCCATCCTACCATTTATACATCATTCCAATCAAAGGAGATGTCATAGGTATAATATCAAAATTAAAATACACCATCCTGCATATAACTTGTCCATTAAATTGGAAATTACAATACATTTACAAAATGCCTTCAATGATGAGAATAAGGAAGAATTGAGGTAAAGCAAGTTCATGAAGGTGGGAATTCCTTGACTCCAAGGAATCCACGACCTAGTGTGTTTGAAGGGATAAATGCCTAAGTGAAGCAAGTTCATGGAAGAAGGATGAGAAAATGATTGAGGAATGCAAAGAAAACAAGACAAGTATGATGCAATGCAACGATTTTATCCTCCATTTGATGAAATCCATGAATTTTTTATGAGTAAAAAATTTATCCTTGAAGCCAAGAAATCCACAACCAGCAAGTGAAGATTTACTTGACCTCAAGGAATCAACAAAATTTTGATGGCAAGACCCTAATTCGCAAGAAGAGACCTAAAGGTAGCGTAGATTTAATGTTTGATGCTGATTCAAATTGTGTCTAGGGCTGAGTGCTAAACCTTTATTTATACGCATAGTTTTAAAACTCGCAAGTCCATTGGCGGGCCGAGTCGACTCGCCAAGGACTCATGAGCCGAGTCTTGGCGAGTCCTTCAAAAATACTCGCGAGTTTTTTTAATGGACTCGCGCAAGTCTTTTGATCGGACTCCCGCGACCCAATTTGCACGCCCAGCCAAGGTTTCAAGTGGTTTTTTTTATTTTTTTCACTCATTTGGCATTGTTGCTTGCTGAAAACAGGTTTGTAGGGTTTGAAGGAGGAGAGGAAACAAGATTAAAACAGCAAAAGAGATCTAGGTAAGGATTTCTCCTCTCTTTTTTTTTCATTTCCATGTTTTGAAAAACAAGGGGATGTGTTGTCAAATCCTTTTCTATTTCCCTTCGTAACTTATTTCCTTATATTTTTTTCTTGTTTTTGAATGCTATTTTTTCCAAATGATTCGTAATCATTTTTTTGTTGATTTTCCACCAAAACCTGCTGACTTTTTTATTTTTTCATGTTAAAACAGCAATGGCAAGTTCAACTCCAAGGGCAACCCCAAGGTTAGGAAGACAAAAAGACCAAGCATGGAAGTATGGGATACCAAGAAACAAAAAGGGGAAGGTCATTTGCACCGAATGTACAAAATGGATGACTAGTGGAATCAATAGATTAAAATACGACCTTGCACAAATACCTAGATATGGTGTGGAGATATGCCCCAAATCAACTCCAAAGATTATTAGAGAGATGAAGGCCCTTCTTGCTGAGCATGATATGTAAAAAGAAGAAAGGCAAAAAACAAAGTAAGTCGTGGCAGCTGCAATGAATCCCACATTGTCCTCTTTGGGTCCCATTGGTCACGCTCGTGGTCATGGAAGCCCAAATTTACATCAATCACTTTCATCTTTTAGTGACAATGAGGGTGAGGCTAGTGGCACTCCTGTTAGATCATACCCTATTTTTTTTGTTCCAAGCAATGTTCCAGGAGCACAACCTTCACTTGAAGGTAGAGGATGGAATAGAGAGAAGCATGAACAAGCAAGGATAGCAGCATCAAACTTCTGGTTTTACAATAATAAACCTTTCAATGTGACAAACAATGTGTATTGGGAAGGCTTGGTTAATGCATTAACAGTTGCAGGTAAGGGGTTTAAGGCCCCAACAAATCATGACTTCAGTGGGCCATTGCTAGAGCAAGCTATAAGAAATACACAAGTTGTGGTTGATGATCACAAATTTTTTTGGAGAAAACGATGCAGCATTTTATCGGATGGATGGACAAATGGACAGAATAGGACTCTTCTCAGTTTCTTGGTGGCTTCAAATGGTTCAATGGTATTCCTAAAGTCTTTAGATGCCTCAAATGAAATTAAAAATGCAGAGACTTTGTGTAATCTATTGGATGGGGTGATTCAGGAAGTTGGAATTGAGAATGTTGTCCAAATTATCACAGACAACGTAGCTGCATATGTATCTGCCAGTAGAATGCTTATGGAGAGACATCCTACAATTACATGGAGTCCTTGTGCTGCACATTGCTTGGACTTGTTGTTAGAGGACATTGGGAAGATTGGATGGTTGAAAAAGGTGGTTGAAGATGCGAGAAGTGTCACCAAATTCATCTACAACCATACTTGGGTCTTTGCTTTGATGAGAAAACACACAAATGGCAAGGATTTGTGCGACCTAGAGTGACACGATTTGCTAGCCACTTCATCACTTTGTAGAACATTCTTGGTGCCATTCCTCGTCTTAAGCAGATGTTTGTGTCTGATACTTGGTTGGAGTTGACTGTGGTAACAAACACAAATGTAAACTTTATACAAGATAATCTATTTGCTGATTTTATTTCTTAGGGGTTAATTTTGTACTAATTTTGAATTTGTTTTCATTTTTTTAGGTGACAGAACCTTTGGTAAGGGTTCTTCGTATGGTGTATGGCGAGGGCATGCCAATGGGTTTCATTTATGAGGCCATGGATAGAGCCAAAGAGGCCATTTCACATTACTATCGCGGAAATACAAGAAAATGTGAAATCCTTTGGCGCATCATTGATCGTAGGTGGACAAACCAACTCCACCAACCGATAGATGCCTTCGCCTACTTCTTGAACTCAAAATTCTACTTCTCTAATTTATTTAGGGCTGATGAAGAGGTCATGGCAGGTGTTGTTGCTTGCATTGATAAGATGGCACCTAATCCTAAGTTGAGAGACAGGGTTCTTGATGAGTTGGAGGTGAGATTTGACATTTGCTATATCTTTATTTATGAATTTGAAAATGTTCATTATTGAGTTTGACACTTTGACTATCTATTTATGAATTTGGAAATGTTCATTGTTCAAGATCTACAAGAGTGCAAAGGGGAGACTCTTCTCTTCACAACAAGCAATTGATAGGAGAGGAAAAACAACAACCAGGTAAAAAATTTAGTTGAATACTGCAAGGAAAAAAGTTAAAAAACTACAAACTTGATTGTTACATTTTTTTCTCAATTCTAATATTTCTAAAAGTTTTTTATAGATTTATGGTGGGAGAATTATGGTGCTGGCACGCCTAATCTTCAAAAGATAGCCATCCGTGTTATGTCTCAACCATGCAGTGCTTTTAAGTGTGAACGGAATTGGAGTGTATTTGAGAGCATTCACACAAAGAAGAGAAATGTATAAACACAAAAGCGCCTCAATGATCTTGTCTTCGTTTGGTACAACCTTCGCCTTCGAGTTAGAAAGGTGGAGGGTGTTTCACATAAGGTAACTGGCGTGGACGAAATTGATCCATATGGTGATTGGACAGTCAATGAACAAAATGATGGTGATGATGTCCTCCTTACTGAAGAAGAACTTGCAAAAATAGAGAGAGAAGCAGCACAAGAAGCAGAAGCAGCAAGATTGGATGAAATGGAGGAGGATGAAGATGAGATTGAAGATGAGGACTTTGATTTTGAAGAAGAATCGTCTCACCATTTAGATACCTCAACACCTACTGCTACTACTACTAGCTCAAAGCCTGAAAAATTGAGCTATATTAGGAGAGCAAAGAGGAAGATGTAGCCTTCTCTTTAGTTTGTTGTTTATGTTTATAACATTTGGACATAAAATTATATGTAATTTTGTAAACATTTATAAACTTATGCTGCTGTTATACATTTTAAAGTTTGAAACTATTTGTATGAATGATGAACTTTCAAATACTAAATGTTTTGGAAATCATATGACATGTGTAATGTTTCAATTATGGCTCTTATGTTCTCTAAATGCATTAATTTCTTTATGTTTTTGTGTAAAACTACGGTTGTTTTTTTGCTGAGTCCTTTTGCAAGTCTTTTGCGAGTCCGAGTCCGAGTCCGATTTTTTGGTTTGCCAAGTCTGTGGCGAGTCTGAATATTAAAATTTTGATTTGAGTAATGTTCTTAAGGGCCGACCTAAGTAAGGATAAGAAAATTCAATTTTTTTTAAAAGCATGAAAAATAATGTTTCTAATGCTGGCCGACCTAAATAAAATTCAACTCAAACTAAAGGTGTGTAAGTCGGCTAAATGATGTGTGTAATTTGGAGGGTGAGAGATGGTATAAAGGTGAAAGTCAATTTCATTTCAAAGGTATCAACCCCATTATCTTAGGGCAAATAATCCATCAACCTGAGCAAATTTGAGCAGAGGGGCAGACCTGCGAATTCAGGTCAGAATCAGACCAAAGGCGAATTAGGGCAAGATCATTGCAGAACAAGGAGCAACAAATACATTGCAGACATTAGAAGAGTAATTCAGCTACAAATTAAAGGACGTTGAAGGCGATTTTATCCCAGTAACTAAGCACGAATTGCAACAGACCTGAAGCAACTTTACTTGCAGATCTGAAGGTGATTTCCAGCAAGAAGTCCAAGTCTGATCAAGCATTCATTGATGATCAAAATTGTAAGGGGAAGTTGATATTGAAGCTTGAAAGCAGATTCAAAACAACCATATTTTCAATATTTAAAATACACCATGTGAAACATTTCATAAGAGAAAGCAAGAATAAAATTCCTTCTATATTAAACACTAGGTAAAATAATTAAATACACATAACAAATGTCCTGGCAGTAAATAGCTGCCAAAGAAACTACCTGGAATAAAGCGCTGAAATAAATGCAGAAACTAAATTAATAAAACAAAGGCCTGTGGCTGGAAAGCTGATCCAAATATGCTATGATAGATGTTTCAAAGTGATTCACAAGTATGCAAAGAAATCATGAAAGACAAGATAAATGCCCCGGCATTTGAAAAACTCATTGTCTAGCATTGTGGGTCAATACTGCAACTGTGGATCTGATCTAGCTGTGCAGATCTGATCTTTGTAAGTTTTATGATGTTCACCTGCGATTCACTTTGTTGACCATATCTTTTTCCGCATATAAGTTTGGTTGTGTGTGACTGAGAGTTTGCCAATGACAGGGAACATGTCTCCCCTTAGTCAAGCTGCTGGGATACCAAGTCAACAACTTTTAGAAATGATCGAAGACAACAGGCAAGCATGAAGAAGATGCCCTAGATGATGACGCAAGGAGATAAGACAGTGACGAATGCTCTGATTTAATGATCCTTTAAGTATGATACAAGTCTGTGGGAGAGCTAATTGATAATCTCTAGGTAGTAAAATGAACTAGATAAGTCCTTATATACAACTCCAAAGGTGCAAACCAGGAAAATGGACTGGAAAACAAATTCAAAAATGGATTTGATGCGAAGTAAATTTGTATTTTAACATTCAATGTTCACAAAGACATATTTATCAGTCTCCAAATGACTGTTCAGTTCAAAAACGAAGATGACAGCTCAGTTTCACTTACAAGTTACAACCAAGTAACCATTTACATTTTCCAATTACCTCACCTAGGATTTTATACATCATTGTTACATTCCCCCCTTAATCTGCAGGGGTGGTTGTGAGACCAAGTATGCCTTTGAATATTTCAAATTTCCATCTCCCAAATGCTTTGATCGAGAGATTAGCTGGTTGTTCTACAATTTTAGACTATTTCAATTGTACATTGTCATCTTTCACATAATGCCAAATCAAATCAGATTTGGTGTTGATGTGCTTGGTCAGGTCATGAAAGACAAGATTTTTTGTCATTTTGATTGCAGAAGTACTGCCAGCCATGAGTGGTGTTGATGAAATCCATTTCTCCTACAAATCCTCAAGTGACAAGAATCCTTTCAAGCCAATATATTTCCCAGGTTGCCTTTGAACTTTCAATATATTCTGCTTTTGTCAATAAGAGAATTGGCACCGACTGCTTCTTAGACTTGCAAGAAATGAATGTAGAAGCTAGATGAACATTTCTCATCTTCCAAATCACCTACATAATATGAATATGAATATCAACTAATTTAAATTCTATTGCCTTGGAATATTTGAGCCCATAGTTCTGAGTTCCCTTCAGATACTAAATAACTCTCTTTGTTGCTACCCCATGAATTTTTCTAAGTTGTTGAATGAATGTAGAATGAACTCCGACAGCAAACGAAATTTCTAGTATTGTTGTTGCATATATCAGACTTCCAACAAGTTTTTGTGCTTTGTTGCATCAACAAACTCTACAACATCATTCGATTTCAGTTTCAACTTTTGTTCCATAAGATTATTTAGAGGTTTGTAGTCTAGCATTCCAAATCTGCTTAGAATTTCAACAATATATTTTTATTGGGTGGAGAGGATATAGTTGTGCTTTTTAATCATTCCCAAACAGTAATGAAGGTATCCCAAGTCAATTATTTCAAACCCTTTCTACAATTCTTCATTCATAGTTGCTGTGTATCATTCATTGTTACCTATTATAAACAAATTATTCACATATACAACCAGTTATACAACAATCCTGCCAATTTTCTTCAAGCAATGCTTACACAAGCTCCTAAACTATCTAGGCAGCCATCCATACTGAGCTTAATATATACTAGATCTGTACCTATCTCCAAAGTATGGGCTTCTTACTACACAATTTTTTCATCAATGAATTCTTCACCACTATCAGTATCCAAAGGAGCCTCAACATTGGCTATATTAACTACATTCACTTTGTCCGAGCTTTCCCTTGAGAACATAATTGGCTTGAATTCTACAGTTTAGACTATGTGAACTTTTTTCTTGCAATAATAGCAATTAATCTCTTCTATGTTTTATCTTGATCTTCTACAGCTGTTTCTTAAGTATATACTATAAACACTCTCAGTTTGAAGACCATCTTTTGTATCTCATATATTTGTTCTCTTTTCTTCAGCTAAGAAAGCTAAAAAGCATATCTTGCATTGTTTGAGAAGGCATCCAGCTGAGAGTAAAAATTACATTTGAATATTTAGGGCAAACTATTTAACAAAATGGTTTTTGCATCCTTGTCATCTACCATAGCATTAACTTTTGCTAGTTGTCTAATAAGAGATCTCCAAATTACTAATGTGACTAGATACTGTGACTCCATCAATAATATTGAATCTTTAAAGAAATCTTTGCTTTAACCACTTTTGCTCCAAACAATTTTTCAAACTTTTCTAGATTTCCTTGGTTAATTTTTCTAGATCTACATGATGTAGCTCCAATTCAAGGAGCGCTAAACCTATAATAGCTTTGGTTTCACATTCTTGACTCTGTCAATGCCGTAATTGCATCTGTAGATGGTTTCTCATTCCCATGTACTAATGCCCACAAGTTATTGTTCATTAGTTGTAGGTAAATTTTACTTTCCAAGTATTGAAATTAAGCACAAAACTTTTTTCTAAAAGAATTTCTACTCAAAGAAAAAAGAATTGTGAATAAACTTTTGCAAAGAGTTCTACCAAAAAGAAAGACTATAGTTTGATAGATTTAAATACCCACAAAATCCTACTTCCAAATTAAGTGCAGAAAATGTGCTCACAAAACTATCGAACAAAATGTGTGCCCTGGCCACAATTTTCTACCCACAATTGTTGACCCCACACCTTAAGTGTATCTAAGAATACGACAAATCCTCTTGTGATGCAACTTGATTCTTCCATGATTTATTTGATGCTCATCCTGCAATTTTCTGGTGCTCTTCTAATGATTAGAATCCTTATAACTAAGGGAAAATAATATTTCAAGAAATGTCCTTTCATGCCCTATTGATCGACCTATAACTCTTCTACAAACTTTGCATTTTTTTATGTGCACTCAACTTGCTCTAATACCATATTACAAATAAGCTATGAGCACATTCAAGGTATACAAACAATAATGCAATATATTTTATTAGGAAATATTGGAGTGGCCATTACAAAGAGGTTCATTTTCTTATGATGTATGTGAGACATGTAACCAAAAATAACTTAATAACTAACCCTTTTAACATACCACTAAGTCACTAGGACGACTTTATTACAGAATGTAAACCTTATATTCTAACACTTGCAAACAATAGGTTTACAACTGAATGGAGGGCTCACATACTCCAAATTTTCATTCTTAGTCAAAGCATCATATTCAATTTTCACTACTTTCCTCCACACATCAACCTTTTCAACTTTGTAATAGGATGTTGGTTTTCAATCAGCTATAGTGTTGATTTCTTCATTGAGAAATTGAGACACCGACTCTAGGTTAGCCTTTTTGGCTCATCTTGAATCTTTGCAATGGTATTTTCCTATTGTCTATCTTTGTATACACTTCTAGTGCCTATCTTCCCAACTTCATTAAGTCTTGCATCTTAAGTGTTTGTGTCACCCATTTTCACAACTTTATCCATGTCTCATGTGTTACAATTGGTGCCTCATCTTCTTGATCTAAATCTCTTTCATCTTCTAATGCTACTCAAAAGTTCCATGAAACGTGTTCTCATCTACTAATGAAGTCTATTTTCTATATGGGAGCCAATTTCTTCTTCGATAGTTGGTGAAAATTAAAAAATTGGTTCCAAACTAAATATCCACCCCTTCTTAGTGTTTGGAACCTCACAAATTTTGTTATCATTATCCTTTAAAACATAAAATTTAACAATTTTTTCAATTCGGTTCAACTACCTACCAATGGTAGTTGTATCTTTTGTGGTTTCACAAAGTATAACATCCCAAGCAATGAAAAATTCTTATAGTGTATTCAGCACAACCTATAAGCTTGTAAGGATTTTCAATTATCCCCAAAAGATGCATTTCCAACTCTTGTGGTCCAACCTGTCATATTCTCCTTGGGAATCAATGCATAGAATATGGATCCAAAGATTTCAATATGTTCCACTATTGGAGGATGGCCACACCAAACCTCATATGGAGTTTTCATTCGAATAGCCATTAAAGGTGGCTTGTTACAAAGACATACTACTATCTTTGTTGCTTCTCCCTAGAAATGTAGTTTTACAGAAATACAAGACTCGCCGAGACTAGCCAAGACTCGGTGAGTCTGAGGCAAGGCACCCTCGCCGAGTCTTGGTGAGTCCCAAGCCTAAGACTTGGCCATTTTAATTTATTTTTTTATAAAAAAACTTACAAAATTTCAATGCTTGTTTGGTTTATGACATGCCTATCTAGGATTTTTAAAAATACAAACATGGTGAGTGCCATGAAGGTTTGTGTGGTTTTGAAGGCCTTCATTTGGGCTTGGTTATAATTTTTTTTAATGGGAAAGCACTAGGGTAGGCTGCCCCTAGACCCCTGCAAGTGGTGTTGTCCTTTGACCCCATAAGGATGCTACCCCTCAACCCCGTTTTGGTGTTGCTCCCAAACATCCATCAATCTATATATCTAAGCAAGTAATAGGCCAATAATGAATCATGATCATGAAAAATCTACAAAAATACATACCGTTGTTGCAAATCTCCACATATTCACAGTCAAAAACACAATCAAGAATTATCTTGTTGTTTCATAAATTGAACAACTTGTTTAGTATACAAGGAAACCCATAGTCAAAGTTGGCATACCACAGTCCTTGTCCTGCTGATTAATCACCATCGTTAGAGACTAATTGTGAAGGTCGATCTTATTGTCTTTAAGCCATGGTGCTCGGCTGTAGCTAATCAACGATTCTTCCCATGAAATTGTGAAGTCTTACCGTGTAAGACAATTGGATCGGCTGTGAAGAAGTGAGTCACTGATCAAATCTGGGGCATAAAACTCAGTGTATTTTATATATATTATTAAATATATATGCTAGTTGAATTCACAATGCAACATGTAACATATTAAATGAATTAGGTTTAGGCTTAGGGTTGCAATTAGGTTTAGAGTTAAGGTTACAAGTAGAATTAGGGTAAGGATTAGAGTTATAATTAGAGTTATAAACTTATAATTATAATTAAAGATATAATTGGGAATAAGGTTAGGGTTGGGGTTAGATTTAGATTTAGGATCAGAATGAGAAAATCTAAGGGTAGGGTTAGAATTATATACCAATGTGGCACTTGCATATTATCACATAAAAGAATAGCGGAATTAAAATGAGCTGAAAACAACCGGGAAAACTATTACAATAAGAATGCCACTACATTGTGTTCGATAATAACCCAGGTTCATATCTCACCCAAACCCTAAGCACCAGGAAAATTATTTTTAAAAAACAACACAAAACCTGTAAGCCTTTTATCAATCAAACAAAAAATTAAAGTAAAGAAGAACCTCACATCATAAGAAAAGCCTTTATCTGCGACTTGCCTGTAAATGGAAGTAATTTGAACCTGAGTTTACAAGTACATAAGTACCTGGATTTTTCGACGGCTTGACAAAGTACTCCGTGAAACTGACAAAGAATGCGGGGGGCTTCCATTAACCATCGAAATAACAGTGTTAAAATCAACGTGAAGACCGAGCATCAGATTTATTCAGAAGATTAATGGAGCCCTTCGCATTCTTCCTCACTACAGAGATTATGAAATTACTCTGATCTCTATGTGCCGCAAGTAAAAAGAGTGACGAATTTGATTGCTTAGATGTGCTGCCATTACTGATGTGCTATATCACGATAAGGTCGTCACAAGTTTGATAGTCTAAATAGGGTTTCGTCCATTTTTAACAAAATTTTATGGCCAGCCTTAAACAGCACACACTAAGCTGGTTTGACTGTTTAGGTGGCAGCTATGGGCCAGTTTCTAGTCAGCATCCGTTTCGGTTGCCAGCTGCAACGTCTTTTCAAACGGTAGTTGCCGTTTATTTTGAATTCAACGAGTTCCCGCGCGACGTCAAGTGGATGCATGTGATCGCATAAAACATTGTTCTGACCAATAGTTGTATCATAAGCAACGACTATGAGAGCTTCAAAACAGGACATGGGCATTCATTGAATTGTAATGGAAATTCTTGAGTTCTTGCATTCCAAATGTGGAAGCATAGACCAGACACGTGAACTGTTTGAGCGATGCCTCAAAAAACTGTGGTTTCGTGGAATGCTTGATTGCAGGATATGCACAAAATGCACTTGTCAAAAGAATTTAGAATCGTTTAAAACTGGTGCGATTGGCATGTATAAAGCCAAAGCCTGCAAACTTTGCCAACATCCTCCCAGCCGATGCGAAAATGGTAGCTTTGTAACAGTGTATGGACATCGAATAGAACAATCGAGGAATTTTGTAAGATATCGCTGCAACTGCCCTGTCAGGCGTGTATGTGAAGAAGTAAACCTAAAATGAGAAAAAAAAAAACTTTATTTAGATCAGTATTTTACTCATTCAAATAAAGATTTTTTCAATATACAAAAATGCTTTTTAGTGTCAATTAATCTTTACATTAAATCCATGGTTTCCTGGGCAAATGTGCTAAGTATTTTTGCACCATGCCATTTTACATTAGCTTCTTGTTTTCATTTATATTCTTATGTTTACATGTGTAGAGTATATAGATGTAGATTGATACTTATATTATTTTTATAATATCTTGAGCTAAAGTTTCCAATGTATTGTTTAATTAAAGGATTATCATTTCTTATTGTAAGTATATTTTCTATTATAAGCCTCTTTGCTATATGATTGGACATATTGTCACAAGTGAGACCTTGCATTATAGTTGTATCGAATTTGTTTTCATAGCCTAAGGTTTGGTTTGTGGAGAGATGAAAACATCACATGACATTGACTAAAGTTTATAGCTAAAAGATCTCAATCGTCTATAAAATTTCAGGAAGAGTGCTCGGGATTGTAAATAGACGAGGAAGGAACTAAGCACCTAAACTAAATTTTTTTCAAGAAATAAGCTCATGCAAATGATGTTTAAACCTAGACATGACTTATGCTTTGTTCCCTAAACTTTTAATTTTCACATTAATGATTGATATCTTATCTTAGTCCTAAATTAGAAAAAAGAAATGAAGGATCTAAGTCAATTCTTTGATTATGTGACATTACACAATACACACACGCATGAACATGATGACATTAAATTAGAGTCTTAGGACACTAAGGATAAGGATTGTCTTCAATGCATAACTAGCATTATTAAATCCTAGTAATAAAATAATTTAAAAAGTTTTTAATCTCTCCAAAGGACGATACAACTCTAATTAGATTTCAAGTTTTGTACAGATTGGGATGCTTATTAAATCCATCCATGAATCGATGTTAAAATACTTGGACTTCTTTTGAAGGTAAAATATAACTTAATTACATGTAAGGACTAAGGATCCAAAATCAAATCAAGGTGCATATTATTTAGCTACAAAATTTAATATCATTAGCTTGCAAATCAATAGTATCAAATTTTATACAAGAATATAAAGGTCATCCATTTTTCAATTCTCCCTCAAATGACCATGTGGCAATCTCTAGGACTTATTAGTATTAGTTTCAATGGTTAGTACCCTATGTACTTATGAAAATTGAATAGGGTCAATCTAGAAGTTTACTATGAATTTAATGCATATAGTATGTAAGTCATAACCAACCTTTAATTCATTTATTTATATAAGGGATTACATTTCACTTAATTTTTCACCATAAGATCGAGGTTGTTCAAAATCTAGGGACAATCCAATCCCACCTAGTATATTGTTCCACTTGGACACCCTTGCAACAAAGCATATAGTTTCATGGGGTCGTGACAACGTCTATAAATTTGGCCATGTAGAATTCTCTAGATCAAATTATTGTCAAGTACTAAACTAGTTATATGTCTTTTTTTGTCCCATACATTATAGAGAGTTATCTAGCACATATAGGGTCCAATAGACAAAATAGTCAAAAAAAATTTTACAAGACCTTATATATTGATTAACTAGACTTATATTTACACGTAAAGTACTACAATAACTTCAATGGGTCAAAAAACAAGTCAATAATTCGAACTCCTAAACAAACCAACGCCACCTAATTATAACTAGCATAACCACCACTTTATACTCAATAGAATGACCATCATTTGGCATCTAGAAATCTACTAATATGATCAATATTCACCACAAAAGTGACCATGTATGTCTGGTCTCCATTCATGAGTTGTTATATAACATAATAGGGCCTTGTGATTAATTATTTCTTAGTTCCTCTTCCTATCGTGCAAGAACTAGGGTGCTAATGACAAACACATCCTTTTTATTAGATAATGTGCTTTACCAAAACACACAAATACAATATGGGATAACCTTATGGGTAAGTGCACAAAGATGGGGGACCAAAAAGGGGTCTTAAGATCTATAAAGTGAAAAATTGGGAACCTTAGCCAAATTCTCCACTTGAAAGAAGAGGGGAACTTTACTAAGGTTCAATTTTCACTTGGGGAAACTTTACATTCAAAAGAGGGGGTTGAATCTACTAGACCCAATCCCAAAGGATGCAAGGATTGAATACTAAGTAGATTGTTTCTGATTGAAATGCAATTGACCCTCTTTTGTAAGTTGTCAAGTTGAATTAAGACTAAATGTTGGAAATGAAGACAAAGTGTGAGAAAACAATGAGCTGCAATTGACTCTCTCTCCCTCCCCCATCCTATATGTTTACTCTCCCTCTCTCCCTCCCATTGTTTCCCTCCCCCCTATCTCTCTCTCTCCCTCCCCCATCCTATCTCTTCCCTCTCTCCCTCCCATTGTTTCCCTCCCCCCTCTCTCTCTCTCTCCCCCATCCTATCACTTCCCTCTCCCTCTCTCTCTCTCACCCTCTCTCACTGTCTCTCCCTCCCATTGTTTCCTTCCCCCCTCTCTCTCTTTCTCCCTCCCCCATCCAATCTCTTCCCTCTCCCTTGCATTCTTTCCCTCCCCCCTTTATCTCTCTCCCATTGTTCCCCTCCCCCCCTCTCTCTCTTAGATCTCACCCTCTTTTAATCAACCCCTACCTCCCTCCCTCCATCTCTCTCACTTGGGTTCTCTCATTGTCACAACCCATCCCTCCCTCTTTCACTTAAACTCTCTCCCTTTAATCTCTCCATCTTTTTTCATCCCTTCCTCCCTATCTCCCTAATATACTCTTTCCATCAACCCCTCCCTTCCTCCCTCCGTCTTTTCACTTGATCACTCTCTCACTTAAGTCTCTCCCTCAAACCATTCCTCTCTCTCTCTCTCTCTCTCTCTCTCTCTCTCTCTCTCTCTCTCTCTCTCTCTCTCTCTCTCTCTCTCTCTCTCTCGTATTTTCCTTTGTTTCCATCAACCATAAAGAGGGAGAGAGAGAGAGAGAGAGGGGTGAAGAGAGGGAGGGATGGAGAGAGTGAGAGAGAGAGAGAGGGAGGAAGGTGGGGGTTGAGGGAGAGACTAGAGGGAGAGAAAGCCTAAGTGTAGGAGAGAGAGAGAGAGAGAGAGAGAGAGAGAGAGAGAGAGAGAGAGAGAGAGAGAGAGAATGTTGGTACGAGCATGCTAAAATTGCTGGCATGCACCATAAGGCTTAACAGGGGGGCAAAAAGTTTGTCACTTTTTTGGTCCCCCATCTTTATGCACTTACCCTTATGTAGAATCTTCTAATAAAGGCTCTTAAAAGACATTAAATTTAAGGAATACAAGGTTATTCAAGTTCATTCCAAAAATAGAAAGGAAAACAAATATTATGAATAATGTATTTTTAAAATTTAAGTATGATATGATAGAGTATCCACCTATAAGTAGAACAGTGCCTTGATACAAATGTGTGGTGTTGATGGGTCTTTTGATACAAGAACTTCTGTAGAATGAACAACACTCTATTTATCCTAAACAATGTGATCAATCCAAATAATCAATCAACTCCAAAGCACAGTTAACGTCGAGTCTTAGCAATCTAATTCCCATGTGGTCTTAGTGTTCAAGTTCTCATCATGATCCATACTGTTATAGGAATCAAGGATCTAATAATTTTGATGCCTAACAACATATTGAGAATCATAAGACTAAGTGATACTAGAGTGTTCAAATTCTTATAGGTGTTATACTCAAAGAAAAACCAATCCTTGAACCCAAGGGAATAAGTATTTGAAAATTATTAGGGTTTGGTAACCAAAGACACTTCATAACAAATATGTCAATGAAGGTTATCTTGAAGTCATGATAGAAATAGAATGAAACACTTTGAGTTATTGGGGATTAAACTTTAAAAGAAGCATAATAATAGCACCCATATAAGAGTGACATAAAAGAAAGTTCCAAAAATGATAACCTAGCACAAGATGTTCATGATAAAAACACTAAAGGGAAAACATAAAATATTAAACTAAGTGTATGACAATAGATTCAACTCTTCAAAAAATATAAAATTAAATCAAAGGGTTGAGCATCAATGATGATTCAAGATGGGTATAAAAACATGAGAATGCTTGAAACCTAAAGTATGGAAGATGATTGATCTTTAAAAATGTATTTGTTAGACTTTGTAAAGAAAATATTTAACATGTACTTATATAAGAGGATTCTCAAAATACTTACTAAAAAAGTCATAGGAAGTCTATAAATTTAAGTATGGGAGATGGACTCTACGTATTTAAATAACCCATCCCAGAGGAATGTCATTACAAATCCCACAAATCTTATGTCAAGCATCAAAGCTCGCTAAAGGTAATTGATATATCCATAACCAAAAAGGAAGAAATAACCCTAAAGAATAAATCTATCAAAGAGGAGATGGATATGTATGACTTGAAAACAAAAAAAATTGAAAGATCAAAATGCAAACAAAAAAAAGAAACAAGGAAAAACCTATGAATCCTTGATTACACAAACAAAACTAGAATAGTGAAATAAAATACACATAATCAAGCTAGTGCATAAAGAAGAAACCCTACTTGTTAAAATGATGAGTGGTTGAGGGGAAGAAAATTGACAAAACAAACGTCAACAACAGTAGCAACGGTTTGTTCACCATGAGCTCAAATTGCAAAGGGGTAAGGAAACTAGTTGTAGAGCATAAGAGAAATCGAAGGAGAAGCAACAAAAAATTACTAGAAAAGAATCAAACAAGAATAAAAGGGAAAGTGACATGCTCAAGAAGATCACCATGAATACAAGGACAAAGTTTGCCATCCTTTCTGCTTTGACGATTGTCCATACGGTGATAAAAATCCCCCATCTTTTATGCTTTGATGGTTGCCCATGCCATGTTCCAAATCTTCAGTTTGCGGTAGCCTGGAAAGATTAAACCTACCAATTGCATTTTATCGCAAAGTCTCTAAACCCTTTTCAACAGATCCATTTTGTTAATATCTTGTAGGCATTCCATGACAACATAATTCTTTGAGACATTCTGTTGATGATTCCACATCTTGCATATCCTGCAATCGTGACATTCGATCAAACAATTTTTGGAGGCATTTTGTCAAATGGTTCGCGTGCTTTGTCTATGCTTACAATTTATGCATACATACCTTGCAGGGCAGTTGCAACGACAACTTGTGACAAAATTCCTCGATTGTTTATCCTCTATTATCATATGGCCATATCCTTTTTGTAGAGCTCCCATTTTCGCAAAGGCTGGGAGGATACTGGCAAAGTTTGCCGACTTTGGCATTATACCTATTAATCGCACTAGTTTTAAAAGTTTCTATATCCTTTTAACAAGTGCATTTTGTGCATATCCTACAATCAAGCATTCCACGAAACCACAATTTTTTGAGCATCGTTCAAACAGTTCATGTGCCTGGTCTATGCTTCCACATTTAAAATACAAAAACCCAAGCATTTCTATTACAGTCTGATGGATGCCCATGTCCTATTTTGAAGCTCCCATTGTAACGGCTTACAATACAAATAAAGGTCAGAATATGAAGCGATGATGTTTTATGCGATCACCATCCACTTGACCTTGCGCGGGAATTCATCGAATTCAAAATAAACGGCAACTACCATTTAAACAGACATTGGCGGTCGCAACTAAAACGGATGCTGACAATAGGAATGGGCCTACAGTTGCCACCTAAGCGGTCAACCAGCTTAGTGTGTGATGTTTAAGCCATCCCTAATTTTATTGGGGCCCCTGTCTAGTTGGCAGGGACTTTGCGGTCCAATCCAGACTTTCCAATTCCCGCTTACCCAGATTGAAAATATCATGACGAGAAGACTTGCCTCTCGATTTGAGAAAGCAACGCTCTCAAGTATAAAAGAAAGGTTAAATGGTATTGACAAAATGTTGAATAGTTTGGCTAAGTTGTTAGGGTACCTTTTTTAAATGATAGGGGTGAGGAGTCAATACGTATGGAGTCTTAAACATATTAGGCTCTTGGGGTGGTTAGGCTTTCATAGAGGCGTATTTGATCACTCAATATGTGTCCCATTTTTATTCAATAATCAATTATTTTAAATCTAGTTATGAATCGGTATTAATTTGGCCACATTATGGTTAATCTTTGATTGAAATATATACTATTAGAAAATATTAAGTACAAAATAAAGTAGTCAAACAGATACGACTATATCATTCACCAAATGTTCATAATAGTGATAGCTTTTGTCGTGCACATCAGTGGGCCCTATGCAGAGCTTAAACGTGTCCACATGAACAAAATGTAAGGAGACCATTTACTATCATCTGAGGCACGCCACCCTACTTATAAACCAAAGTCCCAAAAAGAGATTGCCACGTAAAAGACCATTGACACAAAACAATCCCACCATAGGTAACTACACCCTACAACTAAAACCACGTATGCCTAGGATTAGATGTCCAAGTCCACACATTTTTGGTCCCTCTGTCCCATCTATCCAGCTCTACAGCACACCACCTAGTCACCTCAACGCACATCTACTGGTCACTTCACCACCTCTCCCACTTGCATCCACAACAACAAAAAATGTATAAAGCCACCATTTTCCATTAAAACCCAATCAACTCAAACATAAATGGTGATATTAAATGGGCACTGCAAATGCAATCAACATTAAAAATTTGAAATGGCAAGAGTATAGACATTAAAGAGGCCACTCGAAGAATTATTACATTTAAATCATAGAAAGAGTAATGAAATTATATCATTTGACTCATAAAGAAGACACATAAGGCATCAAAGAGGAGTAGGAAGACACAAAACGCATCGAATAATTTGAAGAAGACACAACAAGCATCTAGGTATTTATCTTCTTCCAATTTATAAGTAGCCTTATTGTTAAACCCTTTCTTTCCCCTTTAACCCTTACTGTTTTACATTGTCATTGTTTATTTAGTTCCAATACACCCTTATTGCTTCATTTCCTTTTGCTTTATTTAGTTCCCTTCATCCATTACTTATTGTTTCACTTAACAAATTACAGTCTTCGTTTTCTTACTTATGGTTTATTTAGTCCCTTAAACCCTCACTATTTCAAGGAAATGTTCATGTTCAATGTTATATTTAGCTTTCTAAACCCTAACTATTTTCAAGTTTTGATGTTCATTCCATGTTCTATTGTTTCCTTCCATTTCATTTCCTCTACAGTTTATGCTTACCCTTATTGTTTTACATCCTAATGATTTATTTATTTCCCTTCACTCATTACTTATTGTTTCAGGATCTTAACAATTTGGAGTCTTCATTTTCTTAATTGGTCATGGTTTATTTAGTGTCTTTAACCTTCATTGTTTCATTTCTACTAAATCCTATGAAAGTTTATTCTATTTTTTGTTCTCAAGCTTCCCTTATTGTTTTCAAGTTTTGATGTTCATTTCATTTTCTATTTTTTCCTTCCTACTCATTTCCTTTTTAGTTTTACAAATCCTTACTATTTTTCATCCTCATGGTTTATTGGCATCCTTCATCCCTCGTTATTTCACATCCTTAACATTTTACAATCTCTATTTTCTTACTTAGTCATGGTTTATTTTCTTACTCACTCTTTCAACGAAATGTCCTTTCTATTGTTTCCTTCATGTTCAGTCTATTTTCATTTTTCTAAACCCTTATTGTTTTCATGTTTTGATGTTCATTCCAATATGTTCATTTGATGTTCTTTTGTTTCCTGCTTCCTGTTCATTTCCTTTCCAATTTTACAAACCCTTACTGTTTTACATCCTCATGATTTATTGACATCCTTCGTCCCTTATTGTTTCACACCCTTAACATTTTACAGTCTCCATTTTCGTACTTATTCATGGTTTATTTTCTTGCTCACTCTTTCAACAAAATGACCTTTCTATTGTTTCCTTCATGTTCAGTCTATTTTTTAGTTTTCTTAACCCTTATTGTTTTCATGTTTTGATGTTCATTCCAATATGTTCATTTAATGTAATATTGTTTCCTTCTTGTTCATTTCCTTTTTTGTTATACAAACCCTTACTGTTTTACATCCTCATTGTTTATTGGCATCCTTCATCCCTTTCTGTTTCACGCCCTTAACATTTTACAATCTCCATTTTCTTACTTTGTCATGGCTTATTTTCTTACTCACTCTTTCAACGAAATGTACCTTTTATTGTTTCCTTCGTGTTCAGTTTATTTTCAGTTCTCAAAACCCTTACTATTTTCATGTTTTGATGTTCATTCCAATATGTTAGTTGATGTTCTATTGTTTCCTTTGCAATTTTTAAAACCCTAACTATTTTACATCCTCATGGTTTATTTACCTCCTTCATCCCTTTTTGTTTTACATCCTCATGGTTTATTTACTTCCTTACTGTAGTAGACTCAATAATTGGGTTGGTGTTATATTGTCCATGCATCACTGTCAATACAAAAATTAGAATGGGAACCATAATTCTTCTGGGCAAGCTTCATTGTCATCATTCACAAATTATTGTCTTAGAATTTTAAAATTCAAAGCAAATACTCATAAATGTTAATTGCGTCATTTTAAGGTTACCCATAGTCTACCATAATGATTCTACTTACCATCTGCAGATGAGGAAGGGAGATCGGATGACGAAGCCTGCTCGAAAGAAAAGAGTATCAACAAGGTTGCCTAGCCATAAAAGAGGAGTCACATTCCCCTCAGACACTAAAAATGTGGACCCAATTGTGACAAATTCATAGCCTGTAGCACCAATAGGGGAGGCTATTCCAACTCAAAGGTCGCTAATAGTTATGTTGCCATAGAAGCGCTAGTTTGCGGATGACATGAAAGGGGCACTGAAAGATGTCGAGGATAATGACATGTCAATCAGGGCAGCATCGAAAAAATGGGTCATCCCAATAGCCACACTCTCGAAACCACCTCCAAGAAAGGTCCTCCAACAATCCTTGCTAGTCATGAAGAGGATTTGATTGTCAAATGGTGCAAGGAGATGGCATCAGTTGGACATGGACTTGAGATTGTCAATTTGAAGGCAGAGGTCGCTCAAATTTGCAAAACTAGACCCAACCCTCTCGAGGACAGGCTTCCTGGGAAGTTTTGGTTGTCGATTTTTAAGACCTGACATCCAAAACTTACTTTGTGGACTATTGAAGGGCTTGACAAAGACATGGCACTGAGCCTTAAACCTATCGTTGTCTCTGCTTTCTACAAGACATTATCCAAAGTATATTTTGCAAATCCATACGGTCCTGCTCACATATGGAATTGTGATGAAACGGGTGTCCAAGAAAGCAGAAACAAGGCCATGAGGGTGATGGCTAGAAGAGGAAGCAGGAGCATCTCCTACATTATTCTCAAGAATGGATCACCATCCTATGTTGTGTTAATTTTGTTGGCCAAAGCATTCCAAGCTTCAACTTGTTTAAGGGCAAGAGTTGGTTATGGAATTACATCTCAAACTACAAACTAGACACTTGCATGACAACCCAACTACATGCTTGGATGACAAAGGAACTCTTCCTCAATTGGCCGCACCCTTTTGCACACTCTGTTCTAGGGGGTTTTTCGACCACCAACAGGCCCACTTGCTGATTCTTGATGGTCATGGCAGTCATGTCACACTCACAACCATCCTCGAGGCAAGGATGTGAGGCATTGATCCGCTAACATTGTCATCTCACACATCTCATAGACTTTAGCCCCTGGATGTTAGTGTGTTTTCTCCTTTCAAAACATACTTCAAACATGAATGAGCGTCATGGTTGGAAGGATTCCCCAATGTGGAAATCAGAAGGACAGAACTTGTAGAAGTAGGCAACAAATCATTGTCAAAAGCACTGACGGTCTCAAACATAAAAGCAGGATTCAAGAGGACTAGGATCTGGCCTCTCAATCCTAATGCACTCATTGAGGACATGCAGCCCAAAAACACATTCAAAATTAATGATGGTGAGGATGCTTCTGCGATGCAAAAAATACTTAGCCTATCAGGTGTTGTTGTTTCAACAAAAGAGGTCGCAAAAAACATTGCTCACAACTCTCAAACTGATTCAAATGCACAAACAGACACTAATGACCCACCTCAACACATGGTCAAAAGCCAGGTTGACAATAGTGGGGACAATCTTAGTCTTCCCTCTGAGCCAATACCACCATCTTGGGTAGTAGAAGGGGCCATGAATCTAGTTATTGACATTGAGTGTAATGCCCCACTAGGAAACCCCGAAGGGATTAAACTAAAACACTTGAAAAGAGTGTAAATAATTTATTTTTTAAAACTTTAATAAGTTAAAAGATACATTAAGTTAACATTACATTTAGATTACACAACAGAAGACTTAACTTAACACCTAAAAGGTTTCCCAACTTGGTTAACATGATTCAAACTAAACATTGTTTAGCATTAATTAATCCAATTAAGTTGATTAAACATAAAAACATAATTATATTTAACCAATAATTAATTCAACCATTAGTATGAGATTTTATTAACATGTCGAAGTTTCATTCATATGGATTCTATCCATTACATTACATCTAACATTCCCTATCGATTGGTTACTAAAGAATAGATTGGATACAGAAAGTAATGGTTTCACTGCTTTTGGTTGAACTGCTTATTGATTGGTGACCGATGGATAGAGAGATAGTTTCCTTCCTGTGCTGGGGTGGGTAGGTTGGAGAGAGATAGAGTTTCCTTCCTGCGCGTGCTTGGGTTGGAGAGAGAGTAATTGCTTCCCGATTTTTATAAGCTTACTGATGTACGATGGCTTACTTATTTATAGAAGCTTCCTGGGTCGAATAGAGAGAGTAATTGCTTCCGGATTTCCCTAAGCTTACCAATGGAATTCCCACCAAGATGTCAATTGGTCGAGTGAATCCTCACAATATAAATTGAGCAATTATAATAAAACATATGCATTTAACATTTAGTTTCCATTCATACATTTGTTTTGCATCAAAAGATAGAAATACATTACATTCCACTAAATCACTAAGTCTCAAAAGATCAGATAATGTTTACATTACAATTTACATCTTGCCATGAAGGCATACATATCAAATAATTACAATTGACCATATAAGGTCCATGATATACAAGGAATGATCCAAAATAACAAATAAGATAATGATCCAAAATAACAAATAAGATTTAACTGAATAACAAGACGCTCAAATCCAAGCGCAACTGGAACACCTGTGAAGCCAACTCCCGCAAGAAGGAACAAACACACCTGATGGAAAGTGGCACTACCACCTGACCATGTCGCTCAAAAAGAACCATCCCATCATGCTAGAAGATAGAAATAAGACCCACTAGAAACCTACAAGGTATGCACACACATGGTCGAAACACAACATTGAAAAAACTCACACGAAGTATAAACTCGCAAAACATGACTGCACAACAAAACTCAGGTGATACCAACAAGGCTGCACACTAGTGACCATAAGGGAAGAGTGTCATCACATAGCTTGGTATGGTTATCCTAGTAGGCCTCCATACGTCTCGACCCCCATCCTAGGTTATCCTAGTAACCTCTCTCGAACCCTCGACCCCATCCAAGCCGCATGTGGACCCAAACAATCCTTTCATGAGGACAAGGTTGTTGGTTTGAATTATCTTACTTAATGTTTCATCTACCCAACCCCCTAATTTATTATTAGGTTATCACTTACTTATACAACTTTCGAGGGGTTATCCTACTTATCTCTTTGGGCACGACCCCCACTTGAAAGCCACTCCCTTATGACACTAAACAAAAATGTCCCAACGAACTCCAAAATGAAGTTACACAACAAAGTTCAACACAATAGAAAACACTTGGCCATACAAGCCCTTTCTTGTAGGTTAAACCAACTGACAAAACTCAGTCAAGTGACATGACCGACCAATGAAAAAGACCACATGAAAATGTCTAATTTCATTAAACCAAGGACTTGCAGTTTCCAAATTAAATACGAAAATAGTCAAATTAAAACAAGCACCTTCGCTAATCTAGAATAACAATTCTTTTCTTTCATTTAAACACAAAATTGAACAAGGTCTTCTAACTTCTCTAAGTTTCAAAATAAACCATTAATAATAATCATTTCACTACTTCAGTTAACAATTCATTCACTATTAGCTTTATCCATTTCAAATTTTAACCAAAAGAACTTAATCTCTACAAATCAAAAGCCCCACACACACACACACACACAGATATATATATATATATATATATATATATATATATATATATATATATATATATATATATATATATATATATATATATATATATATATATATTCATTTATTTACTAAATCTAATATTTTCTTTTTACCAAAATACAATAACCTTTTTTTATTTTTCTCATTTTCCAACTATATTTTTCCCCATATAAAAAAATAATAATATATATAAAAATTTATATTAATAAAAAAAATTTAAACTTTTAAAACCCCACGACGCAACCCCTTTCCAAAGGGGTGAGGTGGTGGCTGTGGGCCATGACATGGTCCTCCCCACAGCCAAAAGGTTGTGGGTGGACCACAGCGTGGCCACTCCCATGGTCATGGGGAGCCACGACTTCCATGCCATGGGGACGTGGACCATCCCCACCATTTCAATTCAATAATATTTTAATGTGTTTTTTTAAAAAAAATTTAAAATATAGTTCAACCCAAATATGAACTGGTAAAATTCCATAAAACAATTTACCAGTCCAACCAAAAAATCAAATTGACAAAATTTTAACATAACCCCAAATTGGATAAACATTAACAATTAAAATATGAGGAATTTTACCCGCATCTCAAATTAACAAAATTTTAACAACATCTTCATACTAAAAAATTAATAACAAATTTAACCCTTTATACTTTCCTCATCATTTTAAAACAAAAGATTCAAGAGGGAAATAGAGAGATTTCTTTTTCAAACAAACAAACCAGAGAGATTTTTTTTAAATAAATAATTTATGCAAATAAAGTTTTTTTTTAAAAGAAACAAACCAACATGATAAGCTTTCTAGAAGACAAATTTTGATGGAGAGCACCCAATTCTTCCCTGAGCAAGAATTCTTCAACCAGACAATGTTCCTCCAAAATACCCAAACTCTCATATCTGGCAAAGCTTCCAACATACAAAGAATTTTTTTCTAAAATATCTATTAGGTCAAGGTCAAGTTTTCATTTTTCCTCCAAGCAAAACTTTACAAAATGAAAATTAAATACTTTCTCCCAAAATGAAATACTTTTAAGTTTTAAACTTTTGAATTGAATTCAATTTTTTTCATAAAGTAAAAGTCATATATATATATATATATATATATATATTGGATAGGTAATTGGCCGAAGCCTGAATAGCTTTTGACTGGAGCTATGAACCAGTGGGGCCACAGTAGGGGGCCCCATCCCCATTACATATCTTTGAATTATTACTATTATTATGTTTGATTAGTTTGACCCCAAGACCTTCCCCATCCTTTGGAAGGCCAAGAGTCATAGCTTAGAATTTCACTTTAGATGTCCCTATTGGGAATTGAACTTGGGTCTCCATAATGAGAACCTAGTGTTTTAACCAGTTAAGCTCAATCCTTTGGACAACATGAGAATATATTTACTTTTCAAAATAATTTTTTTTTTTCAAAACATAGGATATAAAATTACATCTAACATAAGATTTATTTATTTTGACATCTAATTTAATTAGCTATCTAGGAAAATTAATTTAATTGCTTTATAACTTTTCACTGTTTAACTCAACAATTCAATTTTTAACTATTCAAATAAAGCAATTGATTAATCTATTAAAATACACTTAATCATTTATTTCAAAATTAATTTAAAAAATGCATAACACACAACAACAAAGCAAAACATAAACATGATCTACATACCAACAAAAGGGAGCATTTGGCATAACTGATACAGATGCAGGTGATACAGTTGAAGATAGATGAGTGCACCGATAAATGATAGAAGTCTATTTGTGATGAAGAGATTGAGATTTTGTGATTAGATGACTTGATTAGTTATTTGTGTTATCATTGATGGCAACTGATGTTCCTGATGTTTTGTTTTGTTATCTAAGTGTCTTGGTTTACCGAAAGACAGGGTTTACCAATAGAGAACTAAAGTTTGTGAAATAGGACTTTAACTGGTAAAGTAGAGATGTTTTGATTGAATCGGTCGATCGACGATGATTGGTGATTTGCAGTTTGGATGGTGAGCTTGTATCATGGAAAGGTGTATCTGACCAGAACCAGAACTTGTGAAGATTATCAGAAGGCGTGTTTCAAATTTTCTGATGAAGTTTTGCTAAGGTTTTAGTAGGGTTTAAGACCGGTGAAGAAATCATCAAACTGGTAATGATTTCTGTTATGACGGTGATCGACGGCGAGTCTACATGAAGGTGGTAACACGACACAACCCGCATCAATGATTCAATTGTTGTTTTGGCACAATACAAGGAAGAATTTATTGGGAATCAACGAAACACTTAGTAGAGTGTTTTGAGGGTTTGACTTTGGTACAGATCGGATTTTCGTAATGGGTTACGATCAACCAATGGTTGATATTGCATTGTAATTTGTTATAATGATCTGTATATCCATCTATGATGATCTCTTATGATTTGAATTATAAATTCGTGATGTAATTAGGGTTTAGTGGCCGACCTAGTTGAGATGGCTATTTAGGAAGACACAGTTGATGTTTATGATGTTGGTGGTCTTAGAGAATGTGTTAAGTCGTCCAAGTGAAGTGTGAGATTTGCTTGAGAGATGCAGAGTGTTGAGTATAACTGGATCTGATCAAGCAAGCAGAGAAGTGCAAGTAACATATCATTTTCTTACTATTGTTCCCTAATAGTTGCAATAGGTTAAATCCCTTAATCGGGTAGGTCCTAACAGGTCTTAAACATTGAAGTCCCCTAATAGGGCAGCTCTCAAAAGAATGTTAAATCCTCCCACGAGGTTGATCCTAACAAATCATCAAGCTCCTAACTGGGCTGCTAGGCAAATCCCTTAATCGAGTGACTCCTAGCAGGGTCTGCTCCTAACAAAGCGTATTGTAAGCTCCTAATAGGGCTAAGCTCCTAACAGGGTGTACTTCAAAAGAGTACAAATATTTGTGGGTGCCAACTCCCACTGTGGTTTTTCCCTATTTGGGTTTCCACGTCAAAAACTTATAGTGTTCATGTGTGGAATATTTTTCATGTGATGTTATTGTTTATGTTTCATTTCATGCATTATTTATGAGACACCGATTATGATGTTTTATTAGAAGTTTATCAGAGGTTACCGATACTGATAAGAATTGGTAGAGAAAGTATTTGATCTGATTGATGAGGATATAGAGTTGGTAAATGATCAAATCTATATGATTGCTTTGGTGGTGAAAGTATTGGTAAATGTGGTAAATGATTTGATTAATGTGTTAAGCAAATCTAATAAAGAGATTATTAGATCTTATTAAAGAAGTTGAGATATTTTTAAATGGTTTCAAATCTGAGATAAGTTTTTTTTTGAGTTTAAAGTTTCAATTGGTCTTAATACTGATTCACTCCCCCTCTCAGTATTAACTGGATCCTCATAGGATGAACAATTGATATTAGAGTTTTGGTCCTCTGTGTGCAGAAAACCTAACCGCTTGAGGAAAAGATTCTGAGGAAGTCAAGATGATGAAGAAAGAGGGTCCTAAGTTCAACAAGGATAACTACAAGATTTGGAAAGACATAATGAAGATCTACATCAAAGGTCTTGGTGCACAATATTGGAAGCAAGTTGAAACAACATATGTTGCTCCTACCACTACTCCCTTGACACCGGATGAACTCAGAGAGCAACAAGATGACATGAAAGCCCTAGAAGCTATTGTAAGTACTTTATCTGATTCAAAATATATTGATGTTCAAGGATTGGAAACTGTAGGTGAGGTTTGGGAAAAGTTAGAGACATTCTATGGAAGAGATGAGCATGTTCAAAGAGCCAAAGAGAAAAGCTTGAGAGGAAAGTTCGATGACATGAGAATGTTTAAAGGAGAAAATATTGCAAAGTATGGTCAGAGAATCAAAGAAGTTGTTGGTGACATAAAGAGTGCAGGAGGTAAAATAGAAGATGATGCAATAGTAAGTAAAATGCCCATAACTCTTCAACCTTAGTATGCTATAAGAGTATCGGCAATCCAAGAACTTAGATCTATTTCAAAGGATAAGGTAATTGTTGATTCATTGATTGGTAAGCTTACAGATTTTGAGTTAAATAGTTTTGATAATAGTGTGACAAAATCTACTGAATATGCCTTTAAAGCTTTTGTTACCGGTTCATCTGCTAGAAAATGAAAAGATATATGTCAAAATCATGAGTGCAAGACAAGTCATGGAAGTAACTGGGGAAATGAAGACAATGAAGATCAAGTGATGGAACTTGAGGCATTGTTAGAAAAGAGATTTCCAAGAGGCACTGGTAAGTATGAAGGAAAGCTACCTTTGAAGTGTTTCTCTTGTAGTAAAATTGGCCTTATTGTTGCTAACTTCCCTAACACTGATAAGAAAGAGAAGTTTAGAAGATTCAAAGGAAAGGGCAAGAAACATTGTTATGTTGCAATAGATGAAGGTGTGATCGATGAGGAGTCAGAAGAAGAAGATGACATTAAAAAAATTGTGTTTGTAGTCGTGAAGGAGGAACTATCTGATGAAAAGGCACTAGTATCTCATATGGAGAATAGTGATGAATAGATTATAGACAGTGGCTGCTCACACCACATGACTAGAGATAAAAGTAAGTTCATAACCCTTAATGAATTTGATGGAGGTGTTGTTAGATTTGGAAATAACTCTCCTTGCATGGTGAAAGGTAAAGGTTCAATTTCTCTAAATGGGAAGAGTAATGTTGATGATGTGTTTTGGGTTGATGGTCTTAAGCATAATCTTTTAAGTGTTAGACAACTCAATGATAAAGGTTATTTGCTTGAGTTTAAAAGTGGAGTCTACAGAATTCTTGGAGGTATTGGTGAATTGATTGCTACCAAGAAGCAAACTAGAGGTAACTTATTCCATTTGAATAGTAATATTAATAATTGCCTGGTTGCAAGAATGGAAGATAGTTGGTTATGGCATAAAATATGTTGTCATTTTAATTTTGATAATTTGGTTAAGATAAGAAAGTTAAGTGTTGTAAGAGGATTACCCCAACTTGTCAAACCGGATAGTGTGATATGCAAAGATTGTCAAATCGGTAAGATGACCTCTATTTCTTTCAAGAGCACGATTTAGATTTGGTACATACTGATCTTTGTGGCCCTATGAGAATAAAGAGTTATTATGGTGATAGGTATTTCATGATCTTCATCGATGACTATTCTAAAATGAAGTGGGTGACATTTTTGAGAGAAAAACAAGAAGCATTTATTAAATTTAAGTCATTTAAAGCTTTGGTTGAGAAGGAAACCGGTAAGAACTTGAAGTGTTTAAGATCAGATGAAGGAGGTGAATTCACATCTAATGAATTTGTAAATATTGTGATGAACATGGTATAAAGAGACATATGTCTGCTCTGAGGATACCACAATAGAATGGCATAACAGAAAGGATGAACAAAACAACAGTTGAAGTTGCAAGAACCATGTTATTACAGGGTGATGTATCCAAAATGTTTTGGAGAGAAGCAGTCAGTACTACTGTATACACTTAAACTAGGTATCGGTAAAGAGAGGTAACAATAAGGCACCCTATGAGCTATGGTATGAAAAAAACGCTTGCGTAAATTATTTTAAAAATTTGGGAAGTCAATGTTTTATTAAGAGAGATAACTACACTGAGAAATTTGATGCAAAATCTGATGAAGGAATTTTTCTTGGTTGCTCTTCTAAGAGTAAGGCATATAAATGTTACAATAAGAGAACTAAGAAAATTATTGAAAGTGCTAATGTAAAAGTTGATGATCTATCTGATAAGTCTAAAGGTACAAGCATATCAAAACCTAAAAAGGATGATAATGAGGAAAAATTTATGATCATTAAACCGGAGACAAAGAATAATGAAGAACCGGAAAATGCAGAACTAGATGCTCAACTGGTAAGCGATGACAGTGAGGAAGAAGATGGAGAACCTAATGCAAAAGATGTAGAACCGACATAGGTAATACCTAGATATGTCAGACTGAACCATTCACAAGAGCAGATAATTGGTGATAAGAATGCAGGTGTGCAAACCAAAAGAAAGATCCGAGAGAACTCGTGTTTGATTTCTACAATAGAACCCGAGACAATTAACGAAGCACTAAAGGATGACGATTGGATGAATGCAATGAATGAAGAATTAGATCAAATTGAAAAGAATCAGACATGGTCACTTGTTCCTAGACTGGAGGATAAGAATGTAATTGGAACAAAATGGGTCTTTAGGAATAAATTGGATGAAGAAGGAATAACTGTAAGAAACAAGGCGAGGTTAGTTTGCAAAGGGTATGCTCAAGAAGAAGGTGAGGATATGGTGAAAATTTTGCACCTGTTGTTAGATTAGGATTAAGGATGATGCTGGGATTTGCTACATATAAGGGATTCAAAGTTTACCAAATGGATGTCAAGTCAGCCTTTCTAAATGGGATTCTAGAAGAAGAACAACCAGATGGATTTTCCTTGATCGATGATAAGGACATGGTGTGTAAATTGCACAAAGCACTATATGGTCTAAAGCAAGGACCAAGAGCATGGTATGAGAGATTACATGCACATTTGAACAAATTAGATTCCAACGTACCAGTGAGGGCAACAACATTTATTTGAAGATTGATGGAGACAAGATGCTGGTAGCAGAAGTATTTCTAGATGACATAATTTTTTGTGGAAATGATGATATGTGTATGGACTTTGCTGATCTAATGAAAAAGGAATTTGAAATGTCTCTAATCGGTGAAATAAAGTTCTTTATTGGCTTACAGGTCCAACAACTGGATGGTGGTATTTTTATTTGTCAGAGAAAGTATATCAAAGAGGCGTTGAAGACTTTCGGCATGGAAGACTGCAAACCGGTAGGAACACCAATGGTGATAGGCTGCAAGTTGTCAAAGGAAGTTGATTCCCCTGTTGTTAATGAAAAAGAGTACAGATCCATGATTGGCAAGCTACACTATGTTGTTCATAGAAGACCAGACATTGCTCATGTTGTTGGATTAGTGGCTAGATTTCAAAAAGAGCCTAAAGAGAGTCACATGGTGGCTGTGAAGAGAATTTTTTGATATCTCAAAGGCACAATAGACTATGGTTTATGGTATCCCTATAAAGGAGATTTTACTTTGGATGTCTTTACTGATGTTGATTGGGCACGTAATGTGGATGATTAAAAAAGCAAAACCGGTGGAGCTTTTCTACTTGGAGGAATATTAGTGACATGGACGAGCAAGAAAAAATTTGTGTTTCTCAATCTCCAGCTGAAGCAGAGTATGTAGCTACATCCATGAATTGCACACAAGAAATATGGATGAGACATGTGATAGAAGGATTCAAGATAGATATGTCAGAACCAATGACTATCTATTGTGATAATACAAGTACAATAAATATTTCTAAGAATCCTGTACTTCATTCTAGAACCAAGCACATTGCATTGAAGTATCATTTTCTAAGGGAAAGAGTTCAAGAAAAAGAGGTGAAGATGGAATATGTGAAGAGTAAAGATTAGTTAGCTGATATCTTTACCAAGCCCTTACCGAAGGCTACCTATGAGTTTCTTAGAGGTAAACTAGGGGTTAGACCCCTACACTGGAAGAACTAGAATGATGGAGATCCATCAATCTTATGGATTTCATGTATATCTTTCACTATGGATTGATGAAGGTGCAGGCTACTCCTTTGGGGGAGCAAGTCTGATGTAAAGTTCTGATTTAATGCTCTGTTATAATTTTTCTAATTTGAGTAGCAGAGATGATGGAAGAGGCAACAACAGAATTGAAGACAAGTGATGTATTTACATATTTTGGCATTATTGTCAAAGGGAGAGAAGAAAAGATATGGGAGAAGTTGAAGATCAGAAGATTAGATTGAGAGAGTCATTGGTTAAGGGGGAGATGACAAAAGGAGGAGAACCGACAGATGATGTGATATCAGCAAGCAAGTTGTAGATGATGATGTTACTCCGATTGCATATTTGATTAGTGTTGCCATCAATGCCAAAGAGGGAGATTGTTGGTATTTGGCATAACTGATACAAATGTAGGTGATGTAGTTGAAGATGGATGACTGCACCGGTAAAGGATAGAAGTAGATTTGTGATGAAGAGATTGAGATTTTGTGATTAGATGACTTGATCAGTTATTTGTGTTGTCATTGATGGAAACTGATGTTCCTGATATTCTCGATGTTTTGTTTTGTCATCTAGGTGATTTGGTTTACCGGAAGACGGGGTTTACCGGCAAAGAACTAAAGTTTGTGAAATAGGACTTTAACTGGTAAAACATAGATGTTTTGATTGAATCGGTCGATCGATGATGATTGATGATTTGCGGTTTGGATGGTGAGCTTGTATCATAGAAAGGTGTATCTGACCAAAACCAAAACTTGTGAAGATTACCGGAAGGCATGTTTCAATTTTTTGATGAAGTTTTGCTAAGATTTTAGAAGGGTTTAAGATTGGTGAAGAAATCATCAAACCGATAATGATTTTTGTTATGACGGTAATCGACGATGAGCCTACATGAAGGTGGTAAAACGACACAACCCGTGTGAATGATTTAATTGTTGTTTTGACGTGATTCAAGGAAGAATTTCTTGGGAATCAACAAAACGCTTAGTATAGTGTTTTGATGGTTTGACTTTGGTATTGATGCTCTGCAAAGTGGACAAGGTTAGTTTGAGATAAATAACACACACACAAGAAACCGTTAGTGTTAATCAATCAAAAACTAATCTAAACAGGCATATCAAAAGAGATACTAAAAACATGAAAGCACATTTAACTAAAGAAGCAAATATGATGAGGCATCTCCAAATACCTCCTAACATGCTCTTAGCTTCTTCTCCTTTGTTCCTCTCCTCTCCAAGTTCCAAAATAGTGTAGCTCTCAACAACTTTTTGCACTATGGATGCTTATGGAGGATTGAGATTTGATTATTTTGCTTCAAATGTGAAATGAAAAACTAAAATACTAGATGCTATTAAAATGATTGATTTTAATTAAAATAACAAAGATATTAGTTTGCTATGCTAAATGCTCTCTGAAATGCCTATAGGTTAAATGCATACAAGTTTTAAGGATCTGGATTATGAAGAAATGGGTTCTATTTATAGGAAAAATGGAGCAATGGATGGTTGAGATTGAGTAATCTCAACAAGGGTCAGGATTGAATGATTTCAAATCCATGTGAGGGCTTTCAACCCAATCCCAGGATGACAACTGTCAATGTGAGATAGGTTGAGAGGAGAGGGAATAAACATTAAATGCTTGACATGACTTTGGGAGTTAAAGTCAAGGTTAGTTGAATGAATAAACTCTTTATTCAAAGAATAAAGCTTTTATCCAATGGATAAACTCTTGTGCAAAGGTAAGAGGGATAAATATGGTCAAAGCAATAAATGTTTGGGGGGACAAGTTTGAAATAACCATAAATGGTTATGTAAGAGCCATTAATGGTCATGTAAGAGCCATTAGTGGTCTTTGAAGACTTTAGAGGTTAAGTTGTTTGAACACACAAAGCATTAAATGCTTTTCAAAGACTTTTGAAGTCTTTGAGAAGTGACTCCATTTTGCTTAGGAATGTGACAATAATTAGGGGATGGATTAGACTAATTAGGAAGGGGTTAGAAGAATCTAGAAGGGGATTAAATTTTGCAATTGGATTTGGTGGGTGAGGGAAAATAGGATTTTTATTTAAAATAAAATTAGTTTATCTCAATAAATGTGTGCAAATTGCATTTGTAGGAAAATGCAAGTGGGGGGGTTTTTAAATGATTTAAATAAATGTTAATTTATTTAAAAGAGGAAAAGGGGGATTTAATTAAATAAATAAATTTTATTCATTTAATTGATTGTGAATTTGGTATAGTGAATTAATTAAAATAAATTGAATAATTTATTTAATTAATAGGAGAATGTTTGAAGATGAATTAATTAAATATTAATTTAATTAACTGATGGCTAGTGGATTTTTAATTAAATAAATAGCAAAGATTCATTTAATTAAACTGGACAGATTTATGTGACTACATTTGCCCCTCTTTGAAACGGTGTGGTTTATCGCGTCGTTTCAAAGAAAGAAAAATAGGTGTGAAGAATATGCCCCATAAAATGTAAATTTAATGGGTGGTATGCCCCCTCGAGAGATGGGCCGATTTTTTTTTCAAAAAATCGGGCGATCTCTTGAAAAAGAATGAAAATTGGTAGGGTGGTAGAAGAGAAGAAGTTAGTAACGTGGGTGAAAAAGAGAAGAAATCGGGAGTAAAGTGGAGAAATGGGAGGCTTGGGAAGGTTACGGGGACCACGGCGGTGAGCAGGGGAAAATTATGGTGACTGCGAAGGGTTTAAATAGGGAAAAATGGGTGAAAACGGGATCATTTGTGACCACGACCATTGTGAATCCAAAGCTCTGAAAGTGACTTGTGAGAGGAGTGAGCAGCAGTCAGGATGTCTGTACTAGTTGCTGAGCACCGGTTTGAGTGAGTCCATCAATTCCAGTGGCCAGACGGCTACGAACCAGCGGTATGCAAATTTGAAATTTTAATTTTTATGCATTTTTGATAAGTTTTTTGCTGAGTCCAAGTTGAGTCAGAGTAATAGCGTTGAAACTATGTTTTGGCGCATTTGCTCAATTAACTAGCGCTACTGTGCTGCAATGGCATTATTGCCCTATTGTTTGAGTGCTTTTGTTTTGTTTTAGCGCTATTGCATGCATGTTTAGGTGCTTTTGATTAATAAGCGCTATTGAGTGCTGATTTGAGTGCTATTGCTTTTAATGAGCGTTATTGTGAGGTTGTTTTAGCGCGTTTGAGGTTTGAGCGCTTTCGTATAGCTGATTGAGCACTTTTGAGAGAGTTTTAGCGCTATTGTTGATAAACTGGCGCTTTTGTTGGTAAATAGCACTTTTGTGTTTAGGATAGACAGATGCCCCAGTTTGTTTGAATAAAATCTTCGGATGCCAATGATGGATGGATGACAATGTGAAGTGGGAGTTGTTTTGAACCATAGCAGCCTGATGAGACTTAGGTCATTAGGATAAATGTTTGTTGAAGTCTAGGTTGCCATGATTGCTTACCTATTGAGACTCGAAGATACTTGATCAAAGTATCTATTGATAGTCTAGGTTTAAACTTAAGAAAGTTTGAAAACAAAACAACTGATGAGGAGTGATTGATGCCCATGTGCAGGAGGATCTAGGCATGTTACAGTTACGCGAGAGACACCCGATGACATAGGGGTTTCGGGATCGATTGACAGAGGCGGAGATAGATTGTATTGTCGCAACCGGATTGTATGAGGTGATGCACATGCCCATGATTCGTATGAATCATGGATTGATCACAGCATTAGCAGAGTGGTGGCACAGCGAGATGTGCACCTTCCATCTGGCACAGGGGGAGAGGACAGTGACCCTAGAGGATGTGTGGCGCATCCTGTGGATTCCGATTCAGGGGGAGCTGGTCACATATGATAGATCCTGGGGGACCCTTGCAGTTCAGAGGTTCTTTGATGAGGATGTTGCTATTGATGATGGTTCTATTGCATGGGAGGAGATAGTTGCGTTATATGAGCCTCTACCAGTAGTTCTATCAGGTATCATGGGAGGACTTCTGTGTCCGAACAGGCGATCACATGGTTTGGCCGTAGGGTGGCGGCTGGTGATCGAGATGATGATGACCAAGGGGACCCGTTTTGCTTGGGGGTTGTGTGTGCTGACGCACTTGTATTAGGAGCTCCATGAGGCGGTGTACTTAAGGAGGAGTTCCCTAGCAGTGGGAGTGACGCTGCTTCATATTTGGGCCTGGGAGCACCTACCAGTGACTCGACCTGTGAGTCTTAGGTTCCACGCAGTGGATCAGCCGTACATGTTTATGTATAGCGGCATGATGAGTCAGCCCCACCTAGGGAAGTTAGAGTGGTGGCAACGAGCATTAGACGATCTTGATGCAGTCATATGGCGACCATACCTAGAGTGTGAGCCGTGGGATGATGATGCAGAGGCACTTCCTTATGTATTTATGACCAGATTCCTCATTGGGAGGACCTCATACCATGTGGAGAGATAGGTGCCTGGGAGAGTTCTGAGACAGTTTAGATGGCAACAGGGATTGCCCAATGGATCAGGGGAGTATGCGCGCGTGATTCAGGAGAGGTATGCATGGGGGCCAGTGCTGCCATATGATCAGGCACTGACGGAGTTCCGGATGCTGCAGGCGAGACCGTGGGACATACGACCGAGGGTCATGGATGTAGGGGTTTCATAGGAGTATACACAGTATATTGCAGCCCATCTGATTCCACGCATATCAAATCCAGTAGAGTAGGTGCCCGAGTTTGAGGATGAGAGGGGATGGAGGAGGGGGAGGGGAGGAGGGTGAGGTCCGATAGCAGGCCTTGGAGGGAGAGGAGATGATGGAGACGGGGGAGGAGGTGGTGGAGGAGGTGGTGGAGGTGGTGGGTTGGGAGTTCAGATTCAGCGGAGAGGGAGAGGTGGACTGTCCCTACGGATGTCACAGGGACCGTTGGTACAGGGAGGAGTGAGATTGGGAGGGAGAGGGATGGAGAGGGAGATACTGAGGGAGAGAGGGGAGGGAGCCACTGGAGAGGGTGGTATAGGTGAGGTTGCTATGGAGATAGGAGAGGGATCAGGTGGAGATGTGCGAGAGTGATTGATAGTTCATTTGCAGTCTCGTCTTGAGGCATCAGATGCGTGGGTGGAGGAGTTGGAGGCGGAGGTGGCAGCCAGGGATGTGCAGCTATTTTCACGAGAGGCAGAGCTGACTGTAGTGTTGTAGGAGAGGGATAGTGCAGTGGAGAGATTAGCAGAGCTACAAGAGAGAGTCTGGATTGGAGTAGGAGCACAGGGGCCCACGAGGGAGGTGACGAGGGAGATGCGGTGAGCACAGGTGGAGATAGAGTACTGGCGGGGTTTATATGAGCAAGTGGTGCCAGCTAGTCAGCGAGCACTTAGCTATTCATAGATGCGGCAGGCCAGATCAGAGTGATCACAGAGGGTGCAGAGCAGTGGGGGTGTGATGGGTCCTCTGCGGAGGGAGAGATCAAGGGATGCAGGAGTGAGTGGTGGTTTGATGAGGCCTCCACGGAGAGATGGATCAGGTGGTGCGGGTACCAGTGGGGGAGTAGGTGGTGATGGTGGTACAGCATCTGGCTAGAGTGGCATTTGAGAGAGCATTTTTGCATATATGTATTGTATCATTGTTTATTTTTTGGACTGTAGCTTGGATGGCTCTTGGTAGCCAATTTTGTAGACTTCATTGTACTCTGATATATGAGATGATATATATATATATATATATATATGAGGAGATCCCATATTTTGATGATATGCTTTTGATATGTATGGATGTTTATGTAGGATGATGAGTTATTGCTTAGATGGATATGTGTACATGTATGCATTTGATGAGATGTTTCTTATATGCTTGTGTTTATGATGATTTATGATGTGGGATACTGACATATGAATGCAGGTTTATATATGTGTATGATTTGTTTGATTTTTGATGTAATGTTTTATATATGTAATGCCATGATGATGTATGCTTATGATGATTTATGAACAGGATTTTGGTGTTTCCTATTGCAATATAATGATGAGATAATTTATGTGATGATGTTAATGCAATGGTTGAATGAATGATGTTTATGTATAGATATGCATCTAGATTTTTTTTAGATGAATGTAATATGGATAAACAAAATGTAAAGTACAAATGTTTATATGATAATGTTTAAATGAATGCATATGTATAAATGGATATATATAAAATGGTATGAACAAATGTGTTTTTGGAAACAAATGGTTTTATGATTCTAAATGCATAAATATGTTTAAGTAAAAATGATAATATGAAGATATTACAACTGATGGTTTTAATAACTGCACCTTAATGCAAAAAAAGAGGAAAATGAATGTAATGTGAATGAATCCTAAAATGAGCATAACAAGATACTTTAATAATGGATGAATGAATGCACCTTTTCACTAATGAATGTATGCAAGGATAAATGATAAAGAATGATGAAATGATGATGGATAATTGACACTAAATGAATGCCTAGTAAATGATTTAAAACAATCAAAGACAATTTGATCCCACGAATGAATCTAATTATTTATGATTTATGCAATGATGCCAATGATTAATGAAAACTAATGTAAAAAACAAACTATATGCAATATTAAGTTAAAAATGACATGAGTGGACTTAATGCAAGATGCACCTAAATGCGACGATGATATGACCATGAGGAATGGAAGGTTTTTGAGACTTTGCATGATGAATTGATGATGTATCAGAGTACTCGGTCGTGATTGTATCCAAGACCAGCTTTTATGGTCATATTTTGCATATAAATCCTACATATGAATGAATGAATAGATGGGCGATATGCAACGGAATGCAATATATAAACAAATGAGATGAAATGATGATCCATAGTGCTCTATTTTCATCATTGAGCTTTTTTTTAAAATGTTGGAAGAGAATACAAGCATCTTGACATAATGATTCAAGATGACCTAAGTATTCCTTATATGGATTTTATATAGCAATTTAATACTAACGACTTGATATAAGGGTCAAGTCGACCAGAGTATTGCTTGCGGAACAGACAAGGATTATCTCCGTTCATGCATGACTTGGATCATCCTCCTTGATCTTAGGCTGATCATATCCTGAGACAAGTGCATACCATAATAAGAAATAAAACCTTTATCTAGTTTGGATGAGGTAGGAGGAACCAAAGAAAGAGCATTTGTACCTGCAAACAAACAGTATATACATAAAGAATAAAGAATAAGAATCCTTGGTAATGGTTCATGTTCATATGGTCGAGGTATACGCTGTAGTCAGCAAGCCGTAATGATCTATGACTGCTTTTTGCATAAGATCATGTAGCATAGTGAACTTCCCACGTAGACACCATTAGTACATGCCCCAATACTTCATCGGAATACTGCACCGAAGATACACAAACAATGTTGAAAGATCCTGATATAGATAAACGAATGAATTACTCACAAATCAACCAAGTATTTGATAGCTTAAACATAATTTTCTTGTCAAAGAAAATGTTATCTTGTCTTTGTTTTGGTAAGGAAGGATGCATCCTTGTTGAAGACAGTTTGATTGTTGATGTCGATTGTTATGGTCAATTTTGAGAAGTGGTCATTTGTGCGAGGATTTTTTCAACGTTTGTTTGGTATCTGTTTGGATGAGTATGTACAATGTGTTGCCATGTTTTTGCATGATTTTCAATGTTGTCTGATGTTTTTGGATTTTGTTTGATTGTTTTGAATGTTTTTTGGATTTTGTGAGATAGTTTTCCAATGTTTTTGGTATTTTATGAGATAGTGTTGAATGTTTTACCCAATGAATCACCAGTAATGTAGAATCCACTTCCATCAACTAGTTTTAAGGGCATTGCCCCCAAGTTTAGACATGACTATAAAAAGCGGGATGCGGGATGCATGCAGTATCTTCTTGGATGTTGTAGATCTATAACAAGCCATGGTTGATGGATGGATGTATGCATGAAGCAGATGTGATCGCAACAAGTTTGAAAGATAATGGAGCCATAGCTTTTTACGAGTGGCGCCTGTTTGCCAGGTTTTCACCATCGTACTTACCCAAGGTGCCACCGGAGTGGTTGTTCACCGTTTGGATGCATGATTTTTCTTGACTTTTTTGATGTTTTTGTATTTTCTTCATGTCATTTCTCTGGATGTTTTTGGTATTTTTGCTAGTATCTATGGGAGTCTGATGCTCCGTGAAGCTTATGTGTAAAATTGTTTGAGGTGCATGTTGTTGATCGGATCTGCTAGTGGCCCTCCTTCTAATGTAGCCAACTGATATCCCCAAACCCAAATACAACAGTGACAACATATGGTCCCAACCAATTTGCTTCAAACTTGCCCTGTTGTTCTTTGTTTGGTCGGTTGTGGGGATTCTCTCAGAGAACAAGATCACGTACCTCAAATGTACGAGATCTAACTTGATGATTATAATTTCTGCTCATGCGCTATTGATAGGCTTTGAGATGGTTGTATGCAGCTTGTCGCTTCTCATCTAGTAACTCTAAGTCCTGAAGACTGGATACTCTATAGGCTTCATCATCAATGAGATTATGTAAGGAAACCCGTAGTGATGGTATCTCGACCTCAATAGGCAAGATGGCTTCTGCACCATAGACCAATGAATAAGGAGTTGCGCCTGTAGGGGTCCGAATGCTAGTTCGATATGCCCATAGTGCTGGATTCAATTGAACATGCCAATCACGACCAACGTCGTTAAATGTCTTCTTGAGGATTCTCAATATGTTTTTATTCGATGCTTCAGCCTGACCATTGCCTTGTGGGTAATAAGGGATGGAAAAGCGGTGTTGGATGTGAAATTTCTCACAAATTTCACGAACATCCTGATTTTTGAAAGGAAGACCGTTATCTATGATGATGGACATGGGTACACCATACTGACAAATGATGTAATTGAGGATGAATGAGGCAATCTACTTGTCGGTGATTTGGGTAAGTGGAACAACTTCGATCCACTTTGTGAAGTATTCGGTGGCGGTAATAATGAATTTATGGCCATTGGATGAAGATGGATGGATTTTACCCACAAGGTCAAGACCCCATTGACAAAAAGGCCATGGTGTTGTGATTGGTTGTAGTTCCTGTGTTGGTGCATGTATCAGGTCTCCATGAACTTGTCATTTCTTGCACTTTCTAACAAAGTAGTAGGAGTCCTTTTCCATAGATGGCCAATAATATCCAGCTCGCATGATCTTCTTGGCTAGTGATGGGCCACTTGAGTGAGTCCCACAAATTCCTTCATGTACCTCTTCCAAGGCCTTTGTTATCTCATCCTTCTCTAAACATCGAAGGAGAGTACCATCAAGACTACGTCGGTATAGGGTTTCGACGATAATGGTATATCGAGCAGCTTGGCGAATGAAGGTTTTACGTTAAATATTTGATTGGTTGGGAGGAAGGGTGTGATCACGGAGATAGGTGTAGAACTCACTGTACCATGGGGATTCAGAACTAACAAGGTGACATATCATTTCAAATTCGGGGATATCATAAGCGGGAATCCAAAGCTGTTCTACCAAGAACTCATAGCGTGTTGAATTCTGTGGAAGATCTAGGAGAGATGCGATGGTAGCCATAGCGTCAGCAGCTCGATTCTGATCTCTTGGTATGTGCTTAAAAGTGATAGTAGTAAATGATGTCTTTAAAGTGTCCACCATTTGCTTATATGGCATGAGTTTATCATCCTTGGTTTGATATTCATCTGTTTCTTATCGAATGACCAGTTGGGAGTCACCATATACTTGTAGTTCTTGTAATTTCCATTGTACGGCTAACTTGAGTCCTGTGATCGAGGCCTCATACTCTGCGATGTTGTTGGTGCATGGAAATGTGAGCCTGTAAGACTTCGGGATGCTATCACCTTGGGGTGTGATAAACAAAATGCCTGCCCCCGAGCCATGCCTAGTATATGAACCATCAAAGTATAGTTTCCATGGTTGTGTTGTTGTGATCATGAATATCTCTTCATCTGGAAAATTGGAAATGAGAGGATGATCGCCTATGAGTGGTGCATCAGCCAACTGATCTATAATAACTTGACCTTTGATAGCTTTACGGTCTACATACTCGATATCAAATTCACTCAGAATCATCACCCATTTGGCCAAGCGGCCTGTCAATGCTGCTTTGCTAAGTAAATACTTGAGTGGATCAATTTTTGCAATGAGTTGTACCTTGTGTGTTAACAGATAGTGCCTCAGTTTAGTAGCTGCTAAGATTACTACTAGGCAAGCTCGCTCAATAGGTGTGTAATTGAGTTCATAGCCAACCAGCGTGTGAGAGATGTAGTAAACAACACACTCTTTTCCTTCTGCATTATGTTGTGCTAGTAGTACACCCAATGTTGTACTTGTCGTTGAGATATAGAGTAACAACGGTCTACTTGGATCTGGTGGGATCAACAATGGTGGATTCATGAGATAGTCTTTAAGCGTCTGAAATGCTTGTTGGCATCGGGCATCCCACTGAAAGCGGATGTTCTTGTGTAGCAGGTGTGTGAATGGGTGACACTTATCAGCCAATTGTGCAATGAATCGTCGGATGGATTGAAGCCGCCCTTGTAATGTCCTTAGCTGACTGATATTCTTTGGAGGTGGCACGTCCATGATTGCTTTTACCTTTGCTGGGTCGACCTCAATACCTTTGCTTGAGACAATGTATCCTAGAAGCTTCCCGGAGGTTACTCCAAAGACACATTTCTTTGGGTTGAGTCGAACACGGTATTGTTCCAGTCTATCAAATATTTTATCTAATATGTTGAGATGACCTTCTCTAGTGAGTGATTTTGCTAGCAAGTCATCAACATAATCTTCCATCATAGTATGCATCATGTCATGGAAGATGGTGGTCATTGCTCATTGATAGGATGCTCTTGCATTCTTGAGACTAAAAGGCATTACATTCCAGCAATATGTGCCCCATGGACATGTGAAGGTTGTCTTATGTTGGTCCTCTGGTGCGATCTTTATTTGATTGTATCCTGAAAAGCCATCCATGAGTGAAAGCATGGCATGTCCCGCTGTTAGATCCACTATGATGTCGATATTTGGTAGGGGGAAGTCATCCTTAGGACATGCCTTATTTAGATCTCTGAAGTCAGTACAAATGCAGATGCCCCCTTTTGGTTTGCCGATAGGAACAATGTTGGATATCCAATCCACATAATCAATGGGTCTAATGAAACCAACATCTAGGAGTTTCTTAAGTTCTGCTTTGACTAGCACTGCAATCTGGGGATGCATCTTGCGAAGCTTCTACTTGACAGGTTTGGCTCCTTCTGCTACTGTGAGGTGATGCATGACTAAATCAGGATTAAGACCAGGCATGTCTGCATATGACCATGCAAAGTTAATTTGACATTTTTGAAAGAACTCTATAAATTTAGGTTGTTCCTCTGGAGTGAGAAGAGATGCCAGATGTATGAGGTGAGGATTTTCAGGAGTCCCCACATTGTATTCTTTGGTTTCCTCGATGAGAATCATTGATCGTTCCTGTTGTGTACTTGCAAGGAGAATGTCAAACCCTTCATCCTTAGGTGCCTCGGAGAGGTTTTCACCGTTGGATACACTCTTTCTTTTTACTTTTGTTGAATCAAACAGTGCCACGATGTGGTTTTCACTGGAAGATCCATGTTTTATTGTTATATTTTTGCAGCTGAAAGGTTTGGCATCTGCCCCGAAGTATGCTGCGCTATTAAGTTCTATGGTGAATCCAGCTTTGTGATCCCCGCTTGGTAGGTTATCCCGTAATTCCAAAAAGTCAATGATGGCCTTATCATTTTGGAAGAGGTCAAGACATGGGGGATTTGGTTGGTTCCATTCGATGAGTTCAGGATGGATAATGGGCATTACTTCATCGATTAGGTTAAGTTCGTTAGAGGTATCAGTGAGGTTTAAGATGTTATGGTGAAGGTCATTGATGGTACTCTCCCTATCAGAATCAGGCGTAGGATGAGATGTAGGGTCTGTGGAAGAGGTTTCCAGCTCAGGAACCCAAGAGGTCTTTATCTGTGCTTCTCCATAAATAGGGATGTCTTTGCGGGGTGGAGGTATTGATGTGTCTTCCTCATCTGAAATGTTAAGCTGAACGGAATCAAACTCCCATTCATGTGAGTCGGTCTCTGAATCACTTTCCAGCATCTGATTACTATACCATACTGGGATGTCCTTTGAGTTAAATACTGCAGGGGTGATCGGTTGATGTACCTTTGTAGATGAAATGATCGGTGCTGCAGGAAGGATGATGGGGCTCAAAGAATCTGATACGGGGAGTATTGGTAGTGTTGGCTCAACTGCTTCTACTGGAACTGCGGGTGTTGTAGATACTACTATGGGTTCTGATACAGTTGCTACTGCTAATGGTGCCTTTATTGTTGCTATTGCTGTTGCTGATGGGATTACTGGTTCGCTAGGTGGGATGATTGGCATTGTAGCTGATTGTGCTAGGATTTTGAGCCTTGATGGGGCAGTTGCGATGGTGTTTGATGTTGCTCTGATAATAAAAGGTGTCCTCTTTGCAATAGGCTGATATAGTGGTTTGCTGGGTTTTCCTTTAAATTTGAGCTTAGGAAAGATCTCCTTTTCAAAGCCTAGGCTTGCATTATCCTTGGGCTTTAATTCTGGCAGCAGTGGTTCATGTCGTCCTTGTTTGCAATATCCTAAAGCACTCTGACCATCATACCCCATTCTTTGCATAATGAGGCCTTTGACATATTAATCCGTAGGAAGCGTAGCTTGCGGTATATTAGTGGTGATTGGATCTTTATAGATCCATTCCACTAAGTCCTCATCTTGGGTTTCTTCTTCTTGACTCTTTCCAGGGATGAAAGGCGTCAAAGCACATGCTGGTGTGATTAGTGGTTGTTGGAGTAACTACTGTGGTTTACCATGTGTTCTAGGAGAAATGGGCATTTGTCCTACACAAAAGAGTTGACTCAAGTTGTATTCCCCAGGAACTTCCTCTGCTATCTTCATCTTAAGCTTTTCTTGCTTGGGTATAGTGGTGTTCGAATTGGCAAGAGAGGCGGGACTTATATATGATGTGGAGGAAATGGCTTCTCTATTATTAGGAACGGTAATCTCTGGTTGATGACTAATATTATGATAGTATGCAAAGGGATTTGCATCGCCCGGGATTGTGATCTCTACACCGTTATGTGGGAACTTGATATATTGATGGTAGGTAGATGGAACGGCTTGCATGACATGTATCCAAGGTCTTCCTAACAATAGATTATATGGCAGAGGAAGGTCCAGAACCTAACAGATGATGTGCTTTACCACAGGGCCTACTTGGATTGGTAGTACCACAGCTCCTTTGGAGGAATGCTCCGCATTGTCATAGGATTTGATTGTGATCTTCTTACGAGGATCCACTGATTCTATTGTGTATCCCAAAGTTGTAACCAACTGTAGTGTACAAATATTTAAGCCTACTCCATTATTGATCAAGACTCGCTTGATCCTGTGTTGGTTGATGAAGCCTTCAATGTGTATCAAAGTGTTATGAGGTTGCTGGAAGGAAGAGTTGTCACTTTCAGAAAAAGTGAGACAAGGTGATGACTTTAGACTTCCAACCATGGCTTGGAGTTGGTCTGTATTCAGGTTTGCAGGGACTGACGCCTCTTGGAGTGCTTGATCCAAGATTATTTTATGAGATGGCGATAGGCGCAAGAGCTCTAAAATGGATATAAGCACGGGCGTTTTATCTAATTGTTCCACAAGATTGTACTACTTTGGGATGGAGGTGGTGCCTTTTGGAGCTGCCTTTATGGTAACTTTGCCGCGACGTGTAACAACATTGCAATTGGAGTTGGGATTTTTTATGGTTATAGTTGCAACTTATTCACTGGCATCATACAGGTGATTTACAGTATAATTATACGTAGCCTGTGTATAATCCATGGTATCAATGCCTCTCCTGGAAGTGGAAGGACCCCTTTGATCTTGTGATGGAAGTGGATTTTTGAACATCAGATGATCATTATTTGTTTTTTTTGGGTCATGTCCTTCTATTTCAATTTTTCCTTGATCAATAAGATCCTGAATGAGATCTTTCAATCGGTGACAATTACTTGTCTTGTGTCCTCTCCCTTGATGGAATTCATAGTGTTCAGTATTTCTCCACCATGCCAGTTTGACCTGAGGCTCATAGTTTGATAGTTTAGGTAGAGTGACCAAATTTTGAGAAATGAGTTGTCGCAATACTGTTTCAATGGGTTCCCCTAAGGGAGTGTATGTTCATTTTTGTTTTTGCTGACGAGGTCTAGGTTCATCATGAGATGTGATGCGACCTTGATTCGAAGGAACATTTGTGTTGTTCTAAGGTGGAGGATTTTGTCCTGCAAACCGAACCACAGGTTGTGCACTTTGTATAGTCCTGGCATCCACAACCCCATCGTTGACGATATTCTTGTTTTTGTTCCAGAAGCTTGGTTTATCACTATTGAAGCGTGGGCAAGGACTATCCTTTGGTTCATTATAGATTTTGATGAGTCCTTTCTTGATGAGTGCCCGTTCACATTTCAAACCCTTGGTGATCATATCATTAAAAGAGTCTGTGTCATTGACATCCAGGTGAAATTCCATTTCTTCGTTTAAGTTGGAAATGAATATTTCCACTAGTTCTCGTTCAGGTAACTGAAGAGAATGTCTGCTAGACATTTGACGCCATCGTTGCAGGAATACTGAGAATAGTTCACCTGGTTTTTGTTTAGTGTTGCACAAAACAACCATGGTGATGTCGCGTTCAATGTTATGAGAGTAATGAGCTAGGAACTTCTGGATGAGTTCCTCAAATGTTCTAATGCCACCTGGTAGTCTAGAAAACCATGATGTGGTTGTTCCTCCCTAGCTGTGGGGAAAAAGGTGCATTAGGTAGGTGTCTTCATATGCCACTTCGAGGCAAGCAAAATGAAATTCTCTGACATGATCACAAGGATCTCCCTTTCCTCTATATTTTTCAAATTTGGGTGTTTCGAATACTTGTGGAAAGGGTGGCATATAAAGATTCCTATCAAAAGGATAGGGACATATGTCATTGAGTGAGAATTGGTTAGTTTTGACACCACTATGAAGTTGTTGGGCTAGATTCTCAACTTGTTGCGGCAACATCTCCATTTCAGTTGGAGGAGGAGGTGGTGGGTTACCTCGAGGAATGTTGTATCTGATGGGATCTCTACCTCTTTCCTCTTCATGGCGACTTTTTCGTTCTGATGCTTGTCTTAATTGGGCAAGATCAAAGTCAGAGGGGAGTTTTGCTCCTTCTTGGGCGAGCTTTAAAAAGTGAGCATCCACATTGCTCCTGAGTATTTTGTCAAAAATTCTGTTAAAGAGAGGGTTATGTTGGGCCCTTTCTATTGTTGCGGGAGTAGGAGTACTTGGGTTTTCGTCATTCACATTTCCTCCAAGTGCTTCTTGGAATTCATTGAGATTTTCCTCTTCTTCTTCTTGCATTTCTATTTCTCGTTGCCTTGACTGTGATCGGGTTTGAGCCATTTTGCTTACAAGCTTTTGTTGAAGTTGTGTGAAAATGATGATGAGTTTTTGATGAAATGAGAGATTGATGGCTGGTGAATTGTGTTGTATGTGGATCTCTGGCACTTTTAAGGTAGATGTAACCAAAATTCCTTCTTTGAATTGCTTGCTTGTTTGATAAGTTTTGATGTGATAAGGTGTAGAGAAATCCGAGATGTGTTACAGATTGAACTACCTAGTAATGAGAGGATTCACTCATGAACTAGTTTTAACCTACGTAGATGTGTCTCTTAGGATGAGCTTATCCTAGATGTAGAAACAATCTAAAAAGTGATGTGATGTTTTTGATTTCAAGCAATATCTAAAAGAGAACTTGGGACAAGAACCTCTTAATGTTTTGAGAGTTAGGAAGGATTGATGATGAAGTGATGATGTATGAGCAAGATAATGGATGAAATGTTTTCAACTTCAATAAAAACTTTGTGTCATAAATGGGACAAAATCTACCTCTTCTCTTTCGGGTGTTGGTGGTATTTCTCGAGTTGTGTTGTATGTGATACAGACGTTTGGGAAAAAGTTGGGATTAATCTTACCTCCTTGGTTTTTGTGATAACTCAGAGCTCTATATTGCATAAAAGCTCTGCGGTTCAATGATTCTGAATCAAATTCGTTTGTTTTGCCTTGAAGGTAGAGACGCATGTGACGCAAAAAAACTCTATGGTAGACAAAGATTTGTCTATTTATATAGAAGAATTTCCTCCTTTTGATCAAAGCCTTTGAGCTTAATGGTCTTCTTTTCAAGTTGATATTCTGATGACGCTTCTCCTTTTGCAAGATGTGAAGAATGGTCATAAAGTTTTGATACTTTTGTTGTTTGCACTTTGTTTTTGATGTGTTTGTTTGTTTTGAGAAATGTTTGGTTGGATGAATACTTTGTTTTTGGAAGTGATTTTCTCTTGATGTTTCTTTGACAAGAAAACAAAGCAAGCACACAAACACAAGAATGTTGCCTATAAGGCACAAATGAGTATGGGTCTAGATCAACCCAATCCTTGGACTTGTATATGACCCTTCCTTTAGATGTATTTTTAAGGTGTATTTCCAAAGCTTGAAGTCGGCTCAATTTGCACTTGGTCTTGATTAAAACGAACACACTTCAAACACTTTTTATCCCTAAGGTCAAATGGCTAGTTGTGATAAATTTAGCCCACATCTTGATATTTCTTCAACTTTGGTACTACATACCTTATGAATCCCACCTTGGCAGGTAAGGATGTGATATACTAAGTCTTGCACGAGCATAACAAATAGATGATCCCTATGATGGGGGAGTCATCACTTTTATCAAGCCACAAGTGACTTTTCAAAAAGCTATGTTTCTACTCAAGGAAATATGTATGGTGAGTATCTTGGGAGCAAAACCATCTATGCTCTTGCACTAAATTATATCGCAAATATCCTCAATCAATAGAACGGGTGGGCTATGACTTAAAGGTGTTTAGTCATGTTCGATGTTTTTGGACATAAGTTCATTCTGCAGTGACTCACTTAAGAGCCTTGTAACTGGTGGTGGGGCCCATTTATCCTTTCGACTAGTTACACTGTAGGAACAACTATACCCAAGGCTACAGCTTTCGCTCTCACCTGATTTTTATAGCGGCTCGAAGGATTTACCATGCGAGGTCGTTCCCAAGAGTGATGTGTCTCTTGGCAGGCCTCTCTTAAAAAGATAAAAAATTTGAGTGTTACTAACACTTTTCTCTTGCACCTAGGACCACGAAAGCCAAGGGAGAGGATAGTGTGTGTTAGAAGTAGGACCACTCGACCAACTTTTTTGCACAAGTGTGCCAAGCATGAAAAATACTTGTTCTTTTTAATCTGTCATTGCAATGGAGATGTTGCTCCAACAGTCATGGTGTTCATTTTAACTTCAATGGCAAAATGTGTTGTAATCTAGAAATGGGAAGTCCTAGTCAACTGAACTTGAAGCAAGTATGAAGAAAAATCATTTTGCAACAAAAGTTTTAAACAAGTTGATTGTATATTTTATGTGCACCAAAAATAGAAGTGTGGATTGTAAATTCTTTTGATGCAAGAAAAATGGAAGCGTTGATTTTAAGCACCAAATGAAGTGTGTTTCCTAACTTGTAAGAAAACAAATGTTTGTTTTGTTCAGTTTTAATGCACCAAAGAAATGAGTGACCCTAACTAGAAAACAAGGAAAGTTTGTTTTGTTCAAGTTTTAAAACACCAAAATAAATTTTGTGATTTTAAAGAGTGAGTTTTTAAACCTGCACAAACAACAACCGATTAGTAAAATCCATGTCTAAGGGGGGCTTCCACAAGCCTAAATTTTTTCATTTTTTCGATTACAAGGTCCTTTGTACAACGTTCTGTTACAATAACGCTAGTCTGTGTTTTGAATAGAAGCGCTATTTAACACAAACACACTGAAAGAAAAAGAAAGATAGAGAGGGCAAAAGCACTGAAACAAGATCAATAGCGCCAAAACAGTTTCAAAAGTGCCAAAACAGTTTCAAAAACGCTAATAATGATGCAATAGTGCTATTTTAAGAACAATAGCGCTAGAACAACAAGTATCAATAGTGCTAGAATGCGATCAATAGTGCTAAAGCGCAACCTGTGTGACAATTTCAACATGCAAACATGTTATTGGTTTAAAAAAAATGATTTCTTGGGTGTTCGATTCACGTCGGGTTCACCAAATGATGCTCTGCAAAGTGGACAAGGTTAGTCTAAGATAAATAACACACACACAAGAAACCGTTAGTGTTAATCAATCAAAAACTAATCTAAACAGACATATCAAAAGAGATACTAAAAACATGAAAGCATATTTAACTAAAGAAGCAAATATAATGAGGCATCTCCAAATACCTCCTAACATGCTCTTAGCTTCTTCTCCTTTGTTCCTCTCCTCTCCAAGTTCCAAAATAGTGTAGCTCTCAGCAGCTTTTTGCACTATGGATGCTTATGGAGGATTGAGATTTGAGTATTTTGCTTCAAATGTGAAATGAAAAACTAAAATACTAGATGCTATTAAATGATTGATTTTAACTAAAATAACAAAGATATTAGTTTGCTATGCTAAATGCTCTCTAAAATGCCTATAGGTTAAATGCATACAAGTTTTAAGGATCTGGATTATGAAGAAATGGGCTCTATTTATAGGAAAAATGGAGCAATGGATGGTTGAGATTGAGTAATCTCAACAAGGGTTAGGATTGAATGATTTCAAATCCATGTGAGTGCTTTCAACCCAATCCCAGGATGACAAGTGTCAATGTGAGATAGGTTGAGAGGAGAGGGAATAAGCATTAAATGTTTGACATGACTTTGGGAGTTAAAGTCAAGGTTAGTTGAATGAATAAACTCTTGTGCAAAGGCAAGAGGGATAAATATGGTCAAAGCAATAAATGCTTGGGGGGACAAGTTTGAAATAACCATAAATGGTTATGTAAGAGCTATTAGTGGTCTTTGAAGACTTTAGAGGTTAAGTTGTTTGAACACACAAAGCATTAAATGCTTTTCAAAGACTTTTGAAGTCTTTGAGAAGTGACTCCATTTTGCTTAGGAATGTGACAATAATTAGGGGATGGATTAGGCTAATTAGGAAGGGGTTAGAAGAATCTAGAAGGGGATTAGATTTTGCAATTGGATTTGGTGGGTGAGGGAAAATAGGATTTTTATTTAAAATAAAATTAGTTTATTTCAATAAATGTGTGCAAGTTGCATTTGTAGGAAAATGCAAGTGGGGGGGGTTTTAAATGATTTAAATAAATGTTAATTTATTTAAAAGAGGAAAAGGGGGATTTAATTAAATAAATACATTTTATTCATTTAATTGATTGTGAATTTGGTATAGTGAATTAATTAAAATAAATTGAATAATTTATTTACTTATTAGGAGAATGTTTGAAGATGAATTAATTAAATATTAATTTAATTAACTGATGGCTAGTGGATTTTTAATTAAATAAATAGCAAATATTCATTTAATTAAACTGGACAGATTTATGTGACTATAGGTATAGATTGGATTTTCGTGATGGGTTACGATCAACTAACAGTTGATATTGCATTGTAATTTGTTGTAATGATCTGTATATCGATTTGTGATGATCTCTTATGATTTGAATTATAAATTCATGATGTAATTAGGGTTTAGTGGCCGACCTAGTTGATATGGCTATTTAGGAAGACATCATTGTTGTTTATGATGTCGGTGGTCTTAAAGAATGTGTTAAGCCATCCAAGTGAACTGTGAGATATGCCTGAGAGTTGCAGAGTGTTGAGTATAAATGGATCTGATCAAGCAAGCAGCGATGCGCAAGTGACAACTCATTTTCTTACTATTGTTCCCTAACAGTTGCAACAACTTAAATCCCTTAACTGGGTAGGTTCTAACAGGCCTTAAACATTTAAGTCCCCTAACAAAGTAGCTTTCAAAAGAGTGTTAAATCCTCCCACGAGTTTGATCCTAATAGACCATCAAGCTCATAACCGAGCTGCTAGGCAAATCCTTTAACCGAGTGACTCCTACTAGGGTCTGCTCCTAACAGGGTGTATTGTAAGCTCCTAACATGGCGTACTTCAAAAGAGTACAAATATTTGTGGGTGCCAACTCACACTGTGGTTTTTCTTTATTTGGGTTTCCACGTCAAAAACTTATGGTGTTCATGTGTGGAATGTTTTTCATGTGATGTTCTTATTTATGTTTCATTTCATGCATTATTTCTGAGACACCAGTTATGATGTTTTATTAGAAGTTTATCAGAAGTTATCGGTATTGATAATAACTAGTAGAGAAAATATTTGATCTAATTGATGAGGATATAGAGTTGGTAAATGATCAAATCTATATGATTGCTTTGGTGGTGAAAGTATTGGTAAATGTGGTAAATGATTTGATTAATGTGTTAAGCAAATCTGATAAAGAGGTTAGTAGATCTGATTAAAGAAGTTGAGATATTTTTTAAATGGTTTCAGATCTGAGATAAGTTTGTTTTTTAGTTTAAAGTTTCGATTGGTCTTAATACTCATTCACCCCTTGCTCTTAGTATTAACTGGATCCTCATAGGATTAACAAGGTTGGTCGACGACTGACACTGCTCAGTGACGAGAAAGGCTACAAGTGAAACTTAGGGCCTTAAGACTATCTCCTCCACTTCCATCGGATTATTTAGGTACACTCAGACTTGTGGGACTAGGTGAAGTCAGTACCTTGTACGTGCAAATCCAACATCACCAATCCACACACACACACACACACACACATATATATTCAAACATAGTAGATACACTAGTGAGGGAGAATCATGACATTTCCTGTCTCACCGAAATGAGTGAAGGAAAATCATCTCCCCCATACACTTACACACAAACATGATTACATATACATAACGCATCTCACACATAAAATAAATGTGTTATTTCATGATCTGTAATCTAATAAAATCAACATCTAACCATCTATAAGGGAAATAGTGTGTAAACAATATATACTGAAACTCAAATCAAAGTATAACACAACATAGCATAATATTTGAGTAAAATATCACCATATAATGTATCCACTAATATCCACTAAAAAAGTTAACTATACTCAAAATAAGTATCTGAAAAGTCTGATTGAGGGAGGTGTACTACATCGAGGGCCATGATGGACAAGGGACTTTTAGTTTCCCATCACCACCACCAACCCTACCATCGGATCTGGTGCATTACTATGTTGATTGTGCATTTGATGCAGAATGTACACAAGAAACAAAAGTACATGGCAATGACATGGAGGCCAACATAGGCTCCCAAGATAATGACACACAACCTTCTCAATCATACCCATTAATCAACAAATTCTTAAAATTGCTCATGCACACTGTCAACCAAAAACTTTGGAAGGGGGGTGATAATGGTATCCAATTGACCCACCAATTTCAGATATTAACATTGGATGAGTACATGTATGAACCTTTCAATGGAATAGGAGCAGAGGAAGAAAGCGCTTAAGGAGATCAAAGGCAAAAAGAAAGAACAAAGTAAGGAGAATAAGGCAACTCATCTTTTGGCAAAGGAACATGATAGAATAGAAAGGGAAATTGCACGTCAAGGAAAGGAAAAGAGAACAATAGAAGAGGGAAAATGAGGCCAGAAAAGAGAAGGAGAAGGCACTAAAGGAACAAGAGGCAGAGGAAAGGATCATCCAAGATATAGCAAGGTATTTGGCAAGGAAAAGATGGTTAAATATGTTGGTATTTTGATGATGATTAGTTGTGATTGTCATTGATGGACACACACTTATTTGATAAATGAATTATTCTCAACCGTAATCTATTCTAACTGGTATTGTATGTATAGTCTTTGTTTGTTGAAGACTATCAGTGTTTTGAAGAAGAAGCTTATCGGTCAAGTGGTATGAAGACCTCAAGCAGAACGAAGACCCCAAGTGATAGTTAATCTTTTGATCAGATCGACTATGATCCATTTTTCCAGTCTTCACTTGTTAAGCAGTGATTGGTATATGTAATTAACCGGTATACATGTAATGTGTGATGAGCTATCATCCACCGACACTTTTGTGGTGTTTTTGTGTTGTGTTACCAAATGTGTCTAGATGCACTGTACCTAGGAAATTCTAGTCTAATCCTATTGGACCGACATGAAATCAAGTTCCTATATAAGGACATTGATGTTGAAACCATTCAAGCAGATATGGAGAAAACTTGGAAAAAGAAATCTGAAGTGAAGCCACATGATGAACCTGTTTCTGCACCAAGTGTGGAAATCCCTGAATCAGTAAACTGAGCTTCAAAAAGCTTAGGGGGAACATATCGGTATAAATATTTAGAAACCCCTAGAGTATATCAGTAAAACACTTTTATTGATAGTTGTTACCTGTCAACTAACAGAAGAATTGAAGCAGTAAAAAGTGAAATTAGGGTTTGAACCCTAATAGTGATGCATTTATTGTGGTAGGTGGGAACGTGTTTAAAAGTGACTTTTGTCATCATTTCTACTTACATAGTCTCTGAGAAACTTTGTTTAAGATGAGAAGCGCAACCAGAGCTATTCATCTCGCATTCAAAAAGAATTCAAAAAGGAATCTTGCACAAAATCCTGCAACCACTTCATACTATCAGTGTGAAAGTCAAAGTGGTAATCAAGCGCCCGAAGAAGTGTATTTTGCTCATCATCGGTAAACCCTAAGCTCAGAGAATAAAGGTATTTCTCGCTAAAACATTCTTATCATTTAGAATCCATTTGATATGGCATTTGCATCTAATGTCCCCTCTAGTTCTACTGAACCTGAGGACACACCTGAGCTTCTTAAGATGAGATATAATGCCCTATCCCAAATTCTTGTCGGAGTGATTGTCCAAGGTGATGTTTCAGGATACATTGATTGCAAACTAGAAGACCTAGGGTCCCTAGCAATTCACTCCCAGTTGAGTCTGTTATGTGGAGAAGATAAAAAGATTAAACCTGAATATAGCATAATAGAGAAGAAGAAATTGCACAATGCAGTATACTTTCTCAAAGAATTTACCGAGGAACACATTAGGATCATCCTTAGTAGGGTTCACGGTGACAAGATGTACCTTGAACGAACGCATGACATTACACCGGAGGCAATTCATGTCGTGACCGAATTCTGCAATATTGGGGAAGTGCCCGTTCTTCAAAAAATCCCCAAATCCAAAGTAACGGAGCTCACTGGTTCTGTAAGTGACCAACGAGCAATGACTGTCAACACCATTAGAGATGATTTGGTAAAATATGCATCTATGGTAATTAGATACAAAATATTCTATGCTAGCAGAATAAATTTTGTTCCTTTAGCTATGGTGCATGCCGCTTATAGAATGATAAAAGAAAATGCAGAATGTGACCTATGTACTTGTATGAAGAAACAACTCATAGATAACCTAAAGTCAATCAAATCAGATAAAACTCAGAGGTTTAGGTTTGGTCAACTTATTATTGGTTTATTTTTCTACTTTCAAAGTTACTTCCCTAGAGTCGGTGATGTTCAATGGTCAACTGATTCACCGGTTTCCAAACAAAAAAAGGAGAGTCTGCAAGTAGTAGGAACTGCATATTTGGAGATTTTGAACAGGTATTTTGATGAATTCAAACTAAAAATGAACCAGAGAATGAGAATATATGGTGATTTAGTTAAGAAATATGAAGATGGCATCTGTTTCACCATCAAAATAGATGAATGCATAATTGAAGTAGTTGAGCCCAGAAAAGATGTAGTTGGGCCTATGGGCTATGAGGTGGTAAATGATATATTGACAGAATATGCCTCAAACCTACTAGCCTCACCACTGGAACCCAGAAAGAAGAGGACTGGTACTTATTTAGAGAGGATTGAATCTTCTGAGGAACTGAAGGAGATAAAAGGTAAAGCAGTACCATCAGCATAGACACCAGATACATCTGCTGCTAATCCCAAAGTGACCAAAAGGTCACCTGCTAAAAAGAAACCAGAAGCTATTTCAGCAAAGGTGTTCAAATGAACGAGGAAAACCAAGAAAAACTCACCAGATCCAGAAGACTCTGAATCAGAGGTGGAAGTAAAGAAGACAAGGCAATCTACCAAGAAAATGAAGTCAACCGGTAATGTACCAACAATCTCTGCACCGATAAAATTAGATATTTCTTCTTACAAACGTATGACACATTGTTAAAGGACCATAAAGAATATTAGAAGAAAAGTCCTTGATGATTTAAAAGACTATTTTGATGATTTCAATGATAATGAAAAGGAGGATGTTGAACAAGAACATATTAAATATCTATGCATAAATGATCGGTCACCTTCTGAGATTAAATCTGTTACATCTAAGTCTTTGTATGATTCTTTGGATAACAAATGGCGCATTGCTATTGAAAAAGAGCAAGACATCAGGGAGAAAATTTTTGCTCAATACTTTCTAGATGTCTCTAATTCAGAATTGTTTGAACTCATTGATAAGAACAAAGACATTTTATTCATGCGAAGAAGAAGACTTTAGTTACTCGAAGGCAAATCTTCTAAAGTGGAAAAAGACACCCATTTGAAAGTGAAAACTATTGCCAACATGCAAAAAGTACACGAAGTTAATCGGTTGGCTAAACAAGAACCTGATCTATCCACAACCAAACCTGATGTAGTCTTTGACAGTATGGGTGAAAGAATAACAGAACAAAATGACCCCGTTGATGTTGATGCACTAGAAATAGAAGATACCACTCCAGATAAGGAGCAAGCTGAAAAAGAAAGATTAGAGAAAGAAAAGGAAGAGAAAGCGGAAAATGAGAAACTTGAAAAAGAGAAAGCAGAGAAAGAAAAACAAGAGAAAGAGCAAGCGGAGAAAGCGCGACAGGAAAAGAAGAAAAAGGAAGAAGAGGAAAAGAAGAAAAAGGAAGAAGAGGAAAAGAAGAAAAAAAAAAGAAGAGGAGTAGAAGAAAAAGGAAGAAGAGGAAAGGAAGAAAAAGGAAGAAGAGGAGAAGAAGAAAAAGGAAGAAGAAGAAAAGAGGAAAGAAATAGAGAAGAAGAAGGAAGAGGAGAAACAAAGAGAAGAAGAGAGAAAGAAACAAGAGGAGAAGGCTGCCAAGGTAGCTCAAGAAATAGAAGAAGAGGAGAAGAGAAGACAAGTGGAGGTCCAGGCCAAAGAAGGAGAACAGATTCCTAAGGCAATTGGAGATCACGCCAAGCAGGTTGATTCCACCAGTTCCACTGATTTGACTCTTGCCCGTTTGACCCAGTCGGCTGATGAAACTGAGCTACTATGAAGCATTCATTTAGCGCAGGAGAGATTGGAAGCACTAAGGAAAAATAAAGAGTAGGATGTCATTCAGTTTTTTGTTGACACCCTCTCCAATTTAAGTCCTGGTACTAATCTCCCCAGTACCGACTCCTCGCTGGCTAAGCTCAAACTACTTTACACAGTAGTCGATGACTAGGTACAATGTTTGGAAGATGTTGCTTAGGCCACTGCAAAGAAAAGCCATGAAAAGGAACTCATAGTTGCCTTAGTACAACACATGAATGATAACCGGGTAAAATTTATTAAACAAAAAGATGATATAAGCTCAGCTATGAGTGAAGGTCACCTACTCTTGAGTAAAATCTGTCAACCTCACATGTTTTATGAAGATGCTCTGAAACAAAAGACACTATTACAAACAAAGTTACAGAAGTACATCAACAACTTCAAACTACCCTATGATTTGTTCCCATCCTATGGACACATTGTTCATCAGTTTCAGCATCAAATTGCCAAGCTTGACTCAGAGATCTGCAATCAGACTCGAGATTTCCAAGAGCTTCAGTTGCTCCTATTGCCAAAATTGCAGGTTCTTCAGCAATGCTTTCTGAACTTAGAAGCCATCACTGTGACCCAGGAGTTGAGCACCATAGATGCGATGGAAGAATTAGCCTTCCAAATGAAGACCGACAGTGAAATTACTACCTCACTTCTTGAGTCGTGGTCTTCAGACATGAAGAATTTTCTGAAAAAATTAAAATCTCTTTTTGAGAAATTTTATTCTTTATTGTCATAAATACATACTCTGTTTTTACATTATGGAAATTGGCAAAATTTTGTATTTGCTTTGTCATTGTTGGCAAAGGGGGAGTAGTGTATCTATCTTCAAATTTTGACGAGTATTTTTGCACATACTTGTAATTTTTGCAAAGGGAGTAATGTATATGCTTAGGGGGAGTAATTTTGCTCATGACATTTTTTTTAATTTTGTTAGCACTTGGATTTCAAAAATTTTCCTAAGTGTTGCCATCAATGCCAAAGGGGGAGATTGTTGGTATTTTGATGATGATTAGTTGTGATTGTCATTGATGGACACACACTTGTTTGATAAATGAATTATTCTCAACCGAAAGTTGTTCTAACCGGTATTGTATGTATAGTCTTTATTTGTTGAAGACTATCGGTGTTTTGAAGAAGAATCTTATCAGTCAAGTGGTATGAAGACCTCAAGCGGAACGAAGACCCCGAGCGACAGTTAATCTTTTGATCAGATCGACTATGATCTATTTTTCCGGTCTTCACTTGTTAACCGATGATTGGTACATGTAATTAACCGGTATACATGTAATGTGTGATGAGTTATCATCCACCGACACTTTTGCGGTGTTTCTGTGTCGCGTTACCAAATGTGTCTAGATGCACTGTACCTAGGAAATTGTAGTCTAATCCTATTGGACCGACATGAAATCAAGTTCCTATATAAGGACATCATGTCTAGGGTTTTAGAAATATAGAAGAGAAGTTGATATGTGCGAGTTTTTGAGAGGAGGAAAGGTATCTCGTGACTGAGATTGAGAGTGCAAAGCATAAGACTAAAGTAATGCTTGAATGCATTAACAAGGATTTATCAAGGATCTAATCAAGCATTATGTGCTACTATCTAGATCATTCACTTGTTGATTACTAATATCATCGACAGGTCTGAAACCCTTAACCGGGTAGGCCGAGCCAAGCCTATTGTAAATCCTCTAACAAGGTGGTTCACAGTCGTGGATCTGAAATCATTTAATAGGGTAGTCTCTAACAGGACTTATCTCCTAACAGAGATCTAGATTCCTAATAGGATCTGTTCTGGTGAAGAACATTGTAAGGCCTTAACCGGTCTAACCTTAACTAGTCTGGTTACTATTTTGCACATAGTTGACTTGTGAGTTTTACTCACCATGGTTTTTCCCATTTGGGTTTCCACGTCAAAATATCTTGTGTTATGGTGATTGTGCTTTTGTGGGTGAATGCTTTATTTGCTATTTGGCTTATTTATGTTTTAACCAGTTTGTTGTTTAAACTACTACACCAGTCTGCTGGAAAGTTGTTTAAGAGTTTGGTTAAGTTCTTAGGCATACTAATTCAGCCCCCCTCTTAGTATTCATCAAACTAGTACATCAACTCCAACCACTCCCTTGTCCAAAAACCATGGTATAATGCAAGATATGATTAACATAAACATCCCCAACTTTACACTTGTAATTAACTATCCAACTGGCTCATTACCCCTTGAATTATATGCTCCTATGAGTTTTTTTATAGGCGTTCCATCACTAATTATGAGATGTGCATATTTCACAACAATTCCAAGTCAAGTAGCAGTGGATACAACAATCCAACCCCAAGTCAAGTGACTAGCACTCAACTACCCACATTAGGGGTTGAGAACATGGTTCCCATTGCATACTCAAGGGTCCAACCTGTGTCACCCACTAATTATTTTCCTATTTGGTTTAATTGATTTATACCGTGGATAATGGACAATGGACCCATCCTTATTTTTGTTGGTTTTATGACTTATACTAGCAGATGTGAACTGCATCAAGTGAAATCAATACTGTAATTATGCCATAGTTTGCTTGTTTTGGTTAAATTAATTTACACCATGGATAATGGACAATGGATCCATCTTTATTTTTGTTGGTTTTATGACTTATACTAGCATATGTGAATTGCATCAAGTGAAATTAATATTGCAATTATGTGTTATCAATACTGCAATAGTGCAAATATGTATTATCAATGTTGCAATAATATAATTATGTGTTATCAATACTGCAATAGTTTAATAATGCAACATCAATATTGCGATAATGCAAAGCTCATGTTGTCAATACTACAATACTATAATAGTGCAGTATTGTCTTATAAATATTGCAATAATGCATGACCACCTTATTCACCAACTTGTCTGCATTTACTACTCATTGTCACCCTACATTCCTTCTCGCACTCGCATTAACTATGTGTCACTTCTCCTTACTATCACCGCATAGCTCAATTTTATCAATCACAAACTCATTGAATGCACCTGTTTTGACACCTTTCGATGCCAACTCTCCTTTAGTTCTCCCCCACTTATTCTCGAGTCTTCGACACATTACAGACCATAACGTGTTCACCTGCCATATCAGAACATGCTCGCCTTAGCTACAACTCTCCCTTCAACCCAAGGGATGGCTACTACTCTCCCTTCCACCTCAGAGATACCAATAGCCCTTGTTCTTAGGCAATTGACATCCACTATGAATCAATAGTGCAAGGAGAACACATAACCATTTGAATTTATTTGGGTGTTGATTTGTTCTGCAGAGAATCTATTCACTTTGAATGGTTGAGTGCAACATAATTCAATAGAAAAAGGGTTTCATATAGCAACATGACCTCATTGCTAAGACCAAATATCAAGGTGGACTGTGATTTTGAATAAGAGACAAATTTAGTTGACAATGTTGTTTGAATGTCTATAAGTGTAACTTAAATCAATTTTTGTTGGTATGTTTAAGAGCCCGCGCACATATTGACCCATTTCCCCTAGGCATGAGATAGGATGCACATGTACACAACACAACCAAGAACATAAATTAAATAAACAAACATGGATGTATATGTACACACACACACACACATGTAAATATATACATATATATAAATGTATAAGCATAATAGACTAAATAAACCACGATGATGTAAACTAGTAAGGGTTTCACAAACTATGAATATGTGTACATACACCCTATACAATATGGACTGCAATTAAATTATGTTGCATATCTACAATTCAATCTGACTCAGTAGACTGCAACATAATTGAATACTATAAAAGCTTTCATATGATGTAAGGATGCAAAACATAATTATGCAAGAGGCAACATAACTGAATACTATAAGAATGCTCTTGTACACAACACAACCAACATGTAAATGTATATGGATATTATATATACAAATACTTATACATGTAAATGTACATATATACATACATATAAATGTATATGTATAAGTGTAAAGCGGAAAATCGGACCCTAGGTGTTCCCCCACTCCAAGAAGAGAGAAAGGAGGTCACTAGGATTGATGGTTTTCACTTAGGAGAGACTTTACATTCAAAAGAGGGGTTGAAACTCACAAGATCCAATCCCACACAATGCAAGATTGAATTCTAAATGAGTTTCAAGGGTTGAGACATCAAGGATACCCTCTTTTGTAAAGAATATAGATAGAAGGATTGAACTAGGAGTGTATGTAAAAGTAAGAAAGATTCGCTTGTAGATGGAGATAGGGACACGGGATGAAGCTACAGACATGAAATTAGTAGTAAAATGTCGAGACGATGCTGTCCTGCAAGTTTGAGTGAAAGTTGACGAGACGATGGCGCCCGGAGTGCACACGGTCCTCTGAAAAATCTGCGAAACAAAGGGGGATCTGTTTGTCTCTACACAAGGATTCCAGATCTTCAATTACAGTCGCATACCTGCAACCTACACACAGAAAAGAGAGGATGATTGGGGGGTTAGGGATTAGGGGTTTGCCTTCAGGTCAAACCCCAGTTTTGGAATTAACCAAGAAATGAGAATGCTGTAAATGTAAGTGTTTGTAATGTAATCAAGTATTGATACCTTGTTGTAAGAATGTTTGTATTCTTACATGCGAAGGTGTAATGATGATATATGTTGTATGTTGTATGTTGTAGGTGATCTCCTCTTCAATGGTTGAATCCTTGTCTTGAATGCAACACCTAGCCTTGAATGGAGACTTAGAATGCTCAATTGCTTGAAGGAATGCTTGAATGCTTGAATGTTTGAAAATCGCTTCCGCCTCTTGCACACATATGTTTCGCCATTGTCAATTAGGGTTAGGAGACTGATTTTTCCGACCTTAGGCCGACCTAGGAGCATTATTTTCCAAATTGCAAACTTGAAAACCCGATGCCCAAGAAGAGATCAGGCCCAAAATAGGGCCAGGGACCAGGGCACTGGGCGCCATGGTCTTGAGGGACCAGGGCACTAAGCGCCATGGTCCTGAAGGACCAGGGCGCTGGGCGCCATGGTCCCACCTCCTGGGACAGCAGGGTGCAAGGAGGATCAGGCCAAGGTGCAGTTTTTGATGTCGTAAACAGGTTTCGGGGTCTCCATTCAGGTTCAACGTTGCACCACCATCGTGAAGACCCAAATGCAGTCGAAATTTCAAGTGTCGCAATTTTACGATGCTACATTTAGCCCCCACTTTAGCGGGAGTATAAGCGTACACCCATACTTCCAGTAAAGTACAAGGAAACAACATTGAAAGACTTTCACCACGTCAAGGAGGCAAGATACACCAAGCCCCCAGTGGACTAAGGATCTTACGACTTCAATTGACAAAGTAAAAGGGAAGATCATGAGGGAGAACCATGACTGTCAGTAGTAAGGTTCCCTCACTATGAGTCATGCAAGAAAAATACCAAAAATTTTCAAGGCAAAGCTAAGTTCGCCAAGAAATTTTCAAGTATCTTGAAGAGATATGAACGGAGTGTATGCCCCCTACATTAAAGCGATCGCACACGCCTCATCGGGGGTGATTGCTTTAAGGTAGTGATACACATAAGAAATGAGAAGGGAAAGGAGCATGTTATCACAAAGATTTAGCCCCCAAGTGTGAGATAAACCCAAGGATAATAGACACACAACACAAAGCACGAGGTGACTTTGCTTTCCTTGGGGTGAGTATGTTGTATGATAATTCATGTATATCATATGTATGTATGCATAATTGTTCTTCATTCCCTAATCAAGGAAGGTCACCTAGAAGGAGGGAACACATGTGTCTTTTGAGTCAACATGAGAGAGACCAAAAGAGATCTCAATGCTTTGCATCATCCTCAAGTAGACAACACTAAGGACAACAAATAGAAGAATGAGAATAACACATAGAAGAAGTAACAAAAGAGATCAAGAGAGGAGGAGAGAGTCTGCTATGCTAATGAACTAGTCTAGCACGTCATCCACCCCCTGATCTTGCTGATCAATATTTCGGGAAGGCAGGAAACATGCTAGAGGAGGAACATCCAACATAGTAGATGGAGCTATCACAAGATCCAAACAAGGGCTATGTTCATGTTCCAAGCCACGTTGTTCTTGTCTAGGAGCTAGGATAAGTGCTTTAGAAAATTCGTTAGATAAATGGTTATCAATATCAACATATTCATATTCACTATCAGAAGAAAGAGGAGTAACATTTTCATCATGAATAACATTTTCATCTATATCATCATCAAGATTTATAAAAATAGGATCTTTAACTTGCACAGGCTCAAAACCATCATGCATCTTATGTTTAGGAGATTTTGGCTCAATTTTCGGCCGAGGAGAAAATGGAATAATACTAGCTGAAGGTGTTTTTGGGGATTGCAAAGTTTGGGAAATAGTTGCACGAGCTCTAAGACGACGCTTTCATCGGTGTTCACGCGCAGAACGATTTCGTCTAGTCTTAATAGGAAGTTGAGAAGATTGAGGAGGAGGAATGTTCTCATCCTTATCACTTGGGTGTTTAGGTTGTGGTCTCTTAGGTTGGACAATAGGAGAAGAGGAAGGTCTCTTCTCTCTATAAGAGGAAGGAGGAGGAACTGCTCCATATAAAGGAGGAATATCTGGTTTAGGAAGGAGACCAAGTCCATCATGACGAGGAGGTATAGGTCTACCTTTAGAAAGTTTATTAAACATAGACATAGTCACATCCATAGGGATGGGTTGGGAATCTTCTTGAGGAAAGACATTAGTTTTATCTTTCAAAGGAAGAACTTCCTTCTCAAGAATGATAGGAATATCAAGTTTGGGTGTTCTAGGTTCACTTAGAGATAGGATCATATCTTTTTTCCACTTTTGATAAGATTTGAAAAGATGATCACTTCGCGGTGGAAGAGATTGAAATTGTTTAGGCCAAAAATAATCAATAGGAACACTAGAAGTTCTTTCAGCTGGTTTAAAGAGACTATGATTGACAGTAACAACTTCACCATTATGGGGAAATTTCAAACACTTGTGAATAGGAGAAGCAATAGCTTTCATGGAAGATAGCCAAGGATAGCCTAGCTTCACACGAAATTGTTCGGATGATGGAATAATAGCAAATCTCACGTCAAGGGATTTGTTATGGACCTCAATAGGTAATGTAATAGAACCAATTGTAGGAGAAGAAAATGCATCAAATAATTTCACAACCACATTTGTTTTGTCATAGATCACTTGATTCAATTGCAAAGTAAAAAGAAATTCTTCAGTAATGACATTAACCATACAAGAAGGATCAATAAGCACTCCACGGCAAGGTGTATTCTTGACTTTTGCAACTATAAATAAAGGACCATCAGGTGCCCTGATAGTTTCACTGGAATCAAATGTGATGGAAGGTTCTTTAGGGATTTTCTGCTGCTCCACAAAGTTAATCACATTCGGAGTCATAGACATAAGACCATCAGGTGAGAAAGAGGAATCATTAGTCTCAATCACATTAGAGGTATGAGAAGGTAATGGATCGGTAAAAATATTAAGATTTTGGTTAGGAAGAGCTACAAATGTGTTGCCTTTATCACTCACACCTGAAATAGAGATAGTATTATTATCAATCAAATCTTGAATTTTACCCTTTAAAGCAAAACATTTTTCAGTATCATGCCCAGGTTGACGATGAAATTGACAAAAAGATTTGTTATCAAAATAGGGTGAATTAATCTTTGCAGGATCTATTTGCTTTATAGGAGGGAGGGTAAGCACATTTCGTTCCAATAACTTATTCATAATACTATGCAATGATTCATTCAAAGGAGTAAACTCTCTTTCTTTCTTGAAAAACTTAGAAATAGGAGGCACACCTAATGCTGCATTCACATTGTTGTTGGTGATGTTTTCATTGAACTTAATGAACTCTCTATTTGGTTTAAACTTCCCAAATGGTTGTTGACTACTATCACCCTTATCACTCGGAGCCATGGGATTTTCTTGTTCCATTTGACTCACAGCCAGTTGATAATTGTGAAGAGTTGCGCACAACTATTGGAAAGAAGTAAACTTAGAAAACATAAGTTTTTCTCTAATATCTTTTTGTAAATTAGAAATAAAGATTCTTTGAATATCATTGTCAGGTACTAGAAAAGAAATTTGAGCAAATAAATGCTTATATCTACCAATGAAATCAGTCACTTTTTCTTTAACACCTTGTTTACAATGCATTAAATCAATCAAAGTAACTTTAGGACTTATATTGTTTTGAAATTGTTGAATAAAAGCATTTGCAAGTTGTTGGAAAGAAGTAATAGAATAGGAAGGCAATGAGCAATACCATTGTAGAGCCTTATCTCTTAATGTTCTAGTAAACAGTTTTGCAAGCAACCTTTGGTCATGAGCAAAATCGGTACATATTGTTTGAAAGGTCTTAACATGTGTTAGAGGATCACCTTTACCATTATAAAGCTCCAATTGCGGGATTTCATCATGCTTAGGGGGGATAGCTCGAACAATGTCAAGAGAAAGTGGGCTCGCAACATCAAATGTGGGCACACTAAGCTTAGATTGATTCATAGAGGCAATTTGTTGCTGTAAAGAAGAGACAGTTTGTGCAAGATTGTTAATGGTCGCTTCAGTCGAAAAGTTCATATTAGACATGTTAGATTGTGATGGAGGTATTATGTTATTGAAAGAAGGTATTGATTGAGAGTAAGGTGGTGGGACACTATGATAGTTAGTCATAGGAGATGATTGGAAAAAAGGAGCACTACAAGGAGGAATGGAATGGTTAAATGAATTGCCCCCTTGCGTCATGTTCATTTGTGGAGATGTAATAGGGACACTCATTGAAGGAATGAATGAAGAAGTCAGATTGAATGAAGGAAGAGGGTTGATTGAAGAAGAAGGATTGCCCCCATGACTGGTGATCATAGGTGGAATGTTTTGTATTGAAGTAGTCATTATGTTTGATGTAAAAGTAGGTATACTAGCAATAGGAGTTGTCAAAGGGGTAGAACGATTGACTTGTGTAGGAGGTTGTGTATGACCTAAAGTTTCAGCACAACTCTTCATAGGCATCACATTCGAATCCACAATGTGTGCAATACTATGCAAAATATCAATTCCATTCTTATCACTTTGAACCATGCATTTTAGACCCTCAATTAATGAAAGAGCTTGACTATTGCGGTATTCTTGAGACATCCATTGCTGAAAATCATCAAATTGGTTATCCAATTTTGAAAGTTGTTCTACAGAAACCTCATGGAGAGCTTCTTCATCATTAAGAGGATTAGAGGAATTACCCATGTCCTCGTTAAAAAGGCCATTCAAATTAGGTTCCATCTCCTCGGTAATTAAACCTTGGAAAGACTTAATTCTAAGGCTTCGTCTAATGGGAATAGTGTAAGTAGGGCTTATTGTTGTAAAACTCATGCACTAGAGAGAGAGAAGATTTTGAATTTTGAAAATAAAGTTGGCAAAATTGAACAATGAGATAATGATTATCCAATTTGAACTTTGTGAAAGAAGAGGGAAACACAACTTCCAAGAAAGGTAGGCGCAATTGAAAATTAGGGCCAAGGGGGTAGCACTTAATTTTAATTGTTATCTTGAAAATTGAAATCTTGAATTTTGAATTTATTTTCGAATTTAGAGGTAGCAAATTTCAATAAAATCAGCCAATCTCCTAGATTTAAGCTGTTAAATGCAATCATGACAATCTCCTGAAGTTTCAGAAAAAATGTCGGGGACCGTGGCGAACAGAGTGCACACGGTCCTCACAACTTTTTTTGAAATTTTCAGGGATGAAAGTTATGATGATTTTAAAGCTAATCTGAAAAAATTGAGTGATTTTATGATCTGTAGATAGGCCAAATTAAAGTTGCAATCTCAAAATTGAACCCTACCAAGATTGTTGAAAAATGCAAAATTTGAATCTTGAAAAATAGAGGGAAACTGAAATTTTGAATTTTATGATTTTAGAGGGAATACTGAAAGCAATGCAAGCTTTGAAATTTAAAAGTTGACTCAATTTCATGCAAAATTCAATTTTGAAAGTGGAAATCAAGGTTGTTGCAATTAAACACTTAATTTCAAAAGTCACAAATTGCAAAAAATTTGAATAAAGCACTGAAACTTCGAATGAATGCCAACACACTTTTCAGATTTAGGACAGTAAGAAATACAATTTTAACACAAAATTTCAATTTCAACAATTTTTGAATGATTATAAGCCTTTATCCAAGCAATCACTAGACCAACTTTGACTTTAATTTTGAAAGTGTTAGAATTGATGAAATCAGCCAAGATTCTGGATTCTAGCAGGAAAATACAGTAAGATCCAGCTCCCGAAATTTTAGAAAAAATGTCGGGGACGATGGCGCTCGGGGTGCACATGGTCCTTGCAACTTTTTTCAAAATTTTTAGGGATGAGAGATATTATGATTTTGTTGCGGAATCCAAAGTTACAGCCGATTTGGAGGTGTTTTGATCAGTGAAATCATCGGTCAAAGGTTGAATCAAGAGGGTTTTAAAAATTAGGGTTTTGACACTTAACCACTTAATTTTTAGAATTAAAGCACAAATATGATTTGACAATTTGCAATCGAAGGGTAGATCCCAAACAAGAATTAACAATTAAACATTTCACAAGCTCAATTACTAAAAAGAAAATTTAGGGTTTTTATGCAATTAACCTCTAAAATTTGCAAAAGATAAAACATGGAAATGTAATTAAGGAAGCAAAATCTTTTCAGATCTAACCATGAATAATTAGAATTAGGATATTCACTTCGGGTTCACCAAAAATGTAAAGCGGAAAATCGGACCCTAGGTGTTCCCCCACTCCAAGGAGAGAGAAAGGAGGTCACTAGGATTGACGGTTTTCACTTAGGAGAGACTTTACATTCAAAAGAGGGGTTGAAACTCACAAGATCCAATCCCACACAATGCAAGATTGAATTCTAAATGAGTTTCAAGGGTTGAGACATCAAGGATATCCTCTTTTGTAAAGAATGTAGATAGAAGGATTGAACTAGGAGTGTATGTAAAAGTAAGAAAGATTCACTTGTAGACGGAGATAGGGACACGGGATGAAGCTATGGACATGAAATTAGCAGTAAAATGTCGAGACGATGCTGTCCTGCAAGTTTGAGCGAAAGTTGACGGGACGATGGCGCCCGGAGTGCACAGGGTCCTCCAAAAAATCCGCGAAACGAAGGGGGATCTGTTCGTCTCTGCACAAGGATTCCAGATCTTCAATTACAGCCGCGTACCTGCAACCTACACATAGAAAAGAGAGGATGATTGGGGGGTTAGGGATTAGGGGTTTGCCTTCAAGTCAAACCCCGGTTTTGGAATTAACCAAGAAATGAGAATGTTGTAAATGTAAGTGTTTGTAATGTAATCAAGTATTGATACCTTGTTGTAAGAATGTTTGTATTCTTACATGCGAAGGTGTAATGATGTTGTATGTTGTATGTTGTAGGTGACCTCCTCTTCAATGGTTGAATCCTTGTCTTGAATGCAACACCTAGCCTTGAATGGAGACTTAGAATGCTCAATTGCTTGAAGGAATGCTTGAATGCTTGAGTGTTTGAAAATCACTTCCGCCTCTTGCACACATATGTTTTTCCCTCTCCCTTTTCTGGGAGGGGAAATGTAGTTTATATACTTGTCAATTAGGGTTAGGAGACTAATTTTTCCGACCTTAGGCCGACCTAGGAGCATTATTTTCCAAATTGCAAACTTGAAGACCCGATGCCCAACAAGAGACCGGGCCCAAAATAGGGCCAGGGGCCAGGGTGCTGGGCGCCATGGTCCCACCTCCCGGGACAACAGGGTGCAAGGAGGATCAGGCCAAGGTGCAAAAAGATGCAGTTTTTGATGTCGTAAACAGGTTTCGGGGTCTCCATTCAGGTTCAACATTGCGCCGCCATCGTGAAGACCCAAATGCAGTCAAAATTGCAAGTGTCACAATTTTACGATGCTACAATAAGAAACTAAATAAACCATGAGGATTTAAAGCAGTGAGGGTCTCACATGCTACGCTTGTTTACATACACCCCCTATAATGAGGACTGCAAGAGAGACACTACATTATGTGAAATCAAATAGTATTAAATTATATTGCACATCTACAATTCAGTCTGAATTGGTAGAATGCAACATAATTGAATACTATAAAAGGTTTCATATGATGTAAGGATATAAAACATAATTCTACACAATGCAACATAATTGAAAACTATAAAAGTTTAGTACAATGACAGGATGTAAAACATAATTCTACACAATGCAACATTGAGGACCAAGATGCACATGTACACAACACAACCAACAAGAATTGTTAAAAAAAAAGGAAATTGTTTCCTAAGCTAATTTGAAACACACACACACACACACACACACACATACATTTAAACATGTACATATATACATACATATAAATGTATATGTATAAGAAACTAAATAAACTATGAGGATTTAAAGCAATAAGGGTCTCACACACTTTATTTACATACACCCCCCTGTAATGAGGATTGCAAGAGAGACACTACATTTTGTGAAAGGTTTTATAGTATTAAAATATGTTGCATATCTACAATTCAGTCTGAATTGGTAGAATGCAAAACAATTGAATACTATAAAAGGTTTTGTATGATGTAAGGATGTACAACATAATTATACACAATACGACATAATTGAAAACTATAAAAGTTTAGTACGATGAAAGGATGTAAAACATTATTCTACACAATGCAACATAACTGAATACTAAATCAATTCCAAAATATTTAAATCAGTGGGCACTTGTAGACGACATTGAACACCAAGATGCACATGTACACAACACAACCAACAAGAATTGTAAAAAAAAGGAAATTGTTGTCTAAGATAATTTAAAATGAGATAGGATACACCATGAGGATGTACATGTATGCATGTGTATATAAACATGTATATGTATACATATGATATATACACACATACACATACATATACATGTAAATATACATATATACATACATATAAATGCATATGCATAAGAAACTAAATAAACCGTGAGGATGTAAAGCTATCACATTCTCTAAATTTGTGGGTTCTTGTGGACCTTTCAAGATAGGGTGTGCACGTAAAAGCTCCTAGCCCATACAAACCATTATACTATTATAGTAAGTACATGTGTATATATTGACAAGTACACACATATATGTAATGTATGACATATATACACAAACATATACAAATACAAATACAAATACATCTACATGTATATGTACATATATAGATAATGTCACCTTGTAAGGAAGAGTATACATAGACAAACACACATTTGCCTTTGCAAAGAAGAGTGTGAACACATGTTTATATATATGGCTAGAAAGGGATTCATAGGTAATTGTGAGAGAAGGAGACCTTTAAACTAATATTGGTTGTCATCCACATCGACATATGAGTGGACAAACTAGAAACATTGGTTTTTATTTTTGAAATCAGATGCATCTACCACGTGTTCCTACTTGATTCGTTCAACTTGTCAAAAGACCCCCAAATTTATGTGTTGATCAAAATGTCAAAGGCCTTAATCCATCAACTTGCCTCAAAAACTCTCGAAACTAATTGAGTGGCCACGTGGCATTCAAACACATGACCACCTTAATAACCAACATGAATTAGAATTAGAATCAATTGAAATTCCAATTAGAATTGGAATTGGAAATGGAATCTAAATTTGAGTTTATACATGTACATGTACACACACATATGTGTATAAATACATGCATACATACATACATACATACACACACATACACATATGTGTGTGTGTGTGTGTGTGTGACATTTCCAATTGTAATTGAAGATAATCAGTAGTGTGCAGAGAATCATAAATGATGATTTCCAATTTTTGTTTCCATAGAATCATCTAATTACAAAAAATCACATGTGATCATTTGCAATTCCAAAACTGAAGTCCAAACAAGGGTGGGATGACTAAAAAGCAGAACCCATGAACCTCAATGTCAAACAAAAATAAGTAGAGATAGAGATGTAAAGCTGTACAAATTTTTAGGGGAAAATAAGAATGAAGGATACCTAGGAAATGAGAAGAATAAGGTGTGATGGAAGGAGAAAAGTTGAAGTTATGAAAAAGGCTAAGATCAGAAAGCTGAAATGCAAAACTGAAAAATCAACAAGAAAATTTGAAAACAAATCCTGATTGAATCCAATTCGAGATTTGTGTGGTCAATGGATCAAAATGTTATATATATATGATTTTGGATTTGGTTGTTATGTTTGAGTATGCTTCATGGATTTTTATGTGACTATGATATTTCATGTTAGGTGGATGGTTAGAATAATGATGTTATATGATGTATCTTCACTCTCTCTGTGTGATGATTATAGATGGAATATTTTTGTAATATTAGAATTTTATCTTGATTCTCTTAGATGTATATCTACCTTGATCTTACATTGCTTATTATCTCTAATGTTGCTATTGTGTAAGGGGAAAAGTGAGACTAAGAATGGAAACCCTAATCCCACTCTCATACACAATAATGGAATACGAAAGAGCCTAGGGAGGTAACACACTTCGACTACTTTTTTGTGAGAAAGAGAGAGAGTTGTGGATTACCTCTTAGGGTTTCTATTCCTTTGCTACAAATGAGGGAGAGGAATGATTCAAAATACAATTTAACCTAAAGTGCAAGTAAGCAAACAAACCCTAATCTGGAAATGCAGAACATAAAACAACTGATAAACTGAAAAAGTACAGATTAAAAAGCAAAATTAGAGGTGCACTTGTGTGTGAAATATGAGCAAAGATGATTGGGACCAGGGTGCCACGCCACTGTCCTGATTCTACAAGTATGAAGCTGCACCTAATAGGATGGGATTTGAGCTTTGCAACCTGCTGCACTGTCAAATCCTACTAAAAAATAGGCAGGACCAAGGCACCACGCCCCTGTCCTCAGCAGGACCAGGGCGCCACACCCCTTTCCTAGGGGTTTTTGATGAGTTTTGAACCCCAGGACAACCTTTTTGCACTCTGGCAGTCCTGAAACTTCCAGCGACACTCGGATCCAAACCTGTACCTGTAGCTAAAAAATAGGGTTTTGGGTGGCTATATAGGGTTTTGCCTTAGTCAAATCCTTGTTTTGGTATTTCCACCTCAACAAATAGCCGATAATATATTGAAAATGTGTGTGCAATAACCTTATGTGTGTGCAAGATCCTAAAATGAAAGCAAACAATCTAGAGCAACCCTAAAGAGTAAACCCTAATTGCTTATAATTGACAAAGTAAATGCTCTAAATCCATGATGCAAAGTGATCAAAAGCATGAATATGAATCAAAATGAAGCTTATACAAAAACATAAAAACAACATGAAACCATACCCAACCCCAAGGGAGGGGTACAAGCCAATCTTCAGTTGACAATCTCCTATTGCTTTTCTATATCTTCAAAAGCTCCCAATTGATGAAATGATGCTTGATGAAGGTTTGATGGATGAATGTTGAATATTGTTGAAGACTTCAAATGTCTACTCTTTCACTGCAAAGAAGGCTCTTTATGCTCCCAAAACCTGCTCTTAGATTCTTAGAAGAAGAAGACCCCTTCAAATGAAGAAAGAGAGCTCTTAAGTATGGAATCCTAGATCTTAATTTCATCTTTAGGCCAACCTAGGATTTGAATTTCCCACCAATCTTTTGGGGTTAAGCATTATTATATCATAGGATTATGCTCTTGAGATTTCAGGAAAAAGTCAAGGACCATGTGCACTTTCAGCATGGTCCGACCAACTTTTCACCAATTTTTTGGGGTCGTTAGATATGATGATATTAGAGTGGATCCCAAAGTTACAGCTGATTTCGAGATGTTTTGATATGCAAAATCGGGCCTTAAAGGTCAAAATAAGACATAATTAGGGTTTATGATTAAATGATTTATTGAAGGAATGAGATGAAAAGGGGCGCGCTTAGGGTAAATGGCCCAACTTTATAACATGTGAAGAGGTGAAATATGAATTTAGATTTAATTAAATTAATTAATTAAATGCTTAAAAGAGATTAGAAATGCAAGATGCAAAACACACTAAGGCGAGTGTTAAACTAAGTGTGAGATTGTACCACCCTAGCAGGGGTGTACAATTTACAACACTAAACTTATATGGTTGTGATTGATAATTATATGCCAATATCTTCGATGGGATGATATGATGCAGTTTATGATGTGATTGTTAGTTGTTGTTCATGTGCAATAGTTCATTATTGGGCTTGTTTATTTATGAGTTTCTTTACATTTATCGATGTATACTGACTTGATGTACACTGCTTCTATGTTTGATGTGCTTGGCTGAAAGGGAAAAGTGTCGCACTGCTCTTTACGGGCAAGCTACGTCGCTTTTGTTCCCTATTCACGGTATGATATTTTGTGGATTATATATATGTTCGACAGTTTGTTTATGTAGCTGCAGGTACCGAGCATCGACTCCACCTGAATCTTCAGGTCTGAGCGTGCTCTCGAACCCAATGGTAAAGTGGACAGAGGAGATATCAGTCAGATCCCTGTCAGGCACCCTAGTTCTTTGTACATTAGGTCTTGTCAGTTGTCACTCTTTATTGGTTCTCCGTGTTTTGTGTTGTCGTAATTTGTTACTCCTGCTTATAGTTTAATAATTTTGTGGAATGATTAATAATTTATCTCTCTCAGTATTTGGGATATGGCTATTTAATTAATTAATAAATAGTGATTGTGGTACTTAAATTTTTAAAATATTTAAATTATTTAATTATTACGAAAAAGAGTATTTATAAGGGAATTAAAAATAACAACTATTTATTTGAAGTTTAGTTAATTAATAATTCATTATAGTTGTCTCATTTGATCTATTATAAACATCTTAATAAGTGTTCCTTACTCATGTAATAATCTATAAATAATAATAATAAATATTGTTATCACTTATTGTTTTAAAAAGAAAAAAGAAAATAATTATTAATTATTTTAATTAATATCTTGCATGTGCATGTGGGGTTTACAAAATAATTTAATTAATGAAATTAATTATTGGAGGAATCTTGCATGTTGGGAGTTACTTTTGATAAAAAAAGATAGGTATTTTTATTATGTGTGACTTGCTTTTTGAAGGTAGTGAGTTTTGTCGTGAATTTTGCTCTGCATTTTTTGTCTTCTCTCTAGTTTTCTAGTCTTAGGGGTTTTGAGAGGAAGAATTTGGGGAAACTATTGGCTCTTGGAAAAATGAATTTTGGGGAAGGGATTTTGGAGGAATTGCTTGTATAATTTGGATTGGAGCTCATTGTTTGGTTTCTTGTGAATACTTCATTATTTTCTTCCCAGAAAGTGAAAAAGGGTAAGTAATCTGGTTATTTCCCTTGCATATTTAAAAAAAAAAACCGGTTTAGATCTCAGGAAAGTGGGTTAAAAATTAGGACTATTTGGATTTCGTGTTTTGGAATTTGTTATTCAAAAAGACTTACTGTTTTTTGTGGCTAATGATCTTTGCAAGTTCATTTATTTATTTTCATTTAAAATCTATAGTTAGAATAAATCCGTTAATAAAATCTAGGTATCTAGATTTCTGATCTCAGAAAAAAATTACTTTTTATCTCTTTGTGAACTGTATAGGAAATTTGGTTTTTTATATATTAATATATACCAAAATATCGTCACATTATTCATATGGCACTGTTTAATCGAAATATTTATATTTTTTTTACGACACTGTTTTTATTGTTTTATTTTGTATGTCTATCGGGGGTTGTGGGA